>NC_140595.1:93361991-93561991 GCF_964204655.1 Triturus cristatus | reverse complement strand
CCACTCTTCTCAAATCTTTTTAAAGACTGAGAAGTCCTAAATTCCTACCTAGGTAAGGGAGGCTTCTGTCAAGAGGGTCAGTGAGTGAGTTTTATGTTTCTCACCCAGACCTAATAAAGAAACCAAGAGTGCGAGAAGCCATGTTTAGCCATGATGTGTGGCTTTACATAGCACAAACCATGTCATTTCACATGTCTGAGTATTTCACATAATTGAACAAACATTCAATTGAGAATAACGGTGTGAACCGGGTGGAGATGTGTGTTGGAGCATTCGTGAATACATAATGGGGGTCTGCAACTATATAAGGTACTTCATAAAGATTTGTAGCTCCTTTTACGATTAGAGAAGCAATTACAATATAGGAGAGGGGCAAATTAAATTACGCATTTAGAGTGCATGTTGCTCTTATTTATATTGCAATGGAAGCAACAGAAAGGACCAGAAAGATAAAAGTATTCTACCCTAGTGTCCTGTCCTGGCCTTTTCCCAAATGCCTCAAACCCTTTGAGAGAGGCTAATGGCCTTATTACAAGCACGGCGGTCCACAGGACCGCCGTACTTGTGATGGCAGTCCGACCACCGCCACACTTCGGGCCTGCCTGCAGTATTACCAGTGGGTTGGTCGGACTGCGATGAGATTGGGGGTTTCTGCCGGGTTGAAGGATCCCGCTGGGCCGGCGGTCTGCAACCGGCACAAATATGTTGGCGGTGCAGGCACCGCCAAGAATATTCTGAGTTGCATTTTCACTGTCCTTTTCATGGCGGTGAGGCTGACATGAAAAGGGTGGCAGAGAGACAACCAAGGGACCGCTGCATGCATGTCGCACCGTGCAGGAACGTGCTGCAGGCGCTGTCACGGTGACAGCCTGCATGATAGGATCTCCTATGAGCCTAACAGTCCACTGCCGTGAAACCACAGCAGCACCACCCACCCGACCCGGATTGGACTTGTAATCTGGCGGCCGGGCAGACCACGGCTTTGGCGGTCCTCCAGCAGATGGCGCGGTGGCGACACCACTGAAGGACCGCCAAAGTTGTAATAAGGCCCTTAGTCTAGGGCACGGTATCACCCTGGGTGCTGTTGTGAGAGGTCAAATGGCACATGATGTCACTCCTTGTTTTATGCAGGTGGTGTCTGTAGGTAGAGGTTAACTATTACTGTCAGTCTCAAAGCAAGTGATAGGAAGAAAAGGGGGGAAAGAAAGAGGAAGAGAACAGTAAGAAAACAGTAACAAAGAGAGAAAGAAACCAAGGATTAAAAAGAATCTGCAAGAGTGAAATAAAGAGCCAGGAAGCGTAGGATGGTGAAAGAAAGAAACAGGCGGTGGAATGAAGACTAGGCAGCCTCGGTATTTGGTGATCCCGGCCTTCAATGGTGGCCGGCTATTAAGAAAACACTATGGGCTCTGGACTTTGAGCACTGTTGCCCCACCCGCGACCCGTGGTAGTTGGGGGAATGTATTCACATGAAGACGGATGTACACAGGGCCAGCTTTAGCACTGGTGGCACCTGCTGCGATCATTTTTTTAACCCCCACCTAATTGCCTCCTCCTCGGATTCCCTCACTATCACCCGGCATAGGTGCCCGCCATCTCTCCATAGCCCTAACGCTCACATACATTTAATTTGTTTCAAAGCTCTGATAAAGGCTGACTTTACTAATCCACTCAGCTATCCACATAACCTACAGATCTGTTCTTTGCAGCAGGCATATTAACCCTCTGCACTAACTCATGGTGAGTCAAACCTGCCACTAGACAATTCTCTGATGTTTCTCTGTAGAAGGAACATTAATCACAAGAGTTATCTTGACATAGTTATTGCTGCTTGAAAGGAACTCTGCATATTATATTATTGCTAAAAACAGCGCCCCCCTCTGAGATTATTTCCCCTCCTCCAGGTCAGCGCCCTGTGCAGCCGCACCCTTGGCACTGCCCTAAAGCCAGCCCTGGCTGTACACCATAAAATAATTCTTACAAGCTGGTTTTCTTAAGCAAGCAAAAAGTAATGAAACATCCGGATGGGTTACTGACTGGCACTGTGCAGGAAATAAGAGGCAAATAAAAGTTATTATGCATAATGCTAGCCTCCTGTCTTGACATAAAATTGTCTATCCAAGAAGTGGTAATTTTATTGAGAAGGCGCAGGAAGTAGACAACGGCGGTGGTGCCTGACCGCCTGCCTTGCAGACACTCTTTTGAAACCCTTACTTCAAAATCTCTTAAGCTTATTAACCAGAAAAAAAAGTAAAGCTGGAATTAGCGTCCCTTTCTGCTGCGAGCCGGCAGCAGAGCCGTCACCGTCTCCAAACCTTCAGGCAAACATGTCAGCGCCTCACACCTCGGCAGACGTGTGTTACCGCAACAGACCCCGGGCCTGACCCACTTTGCTTAAACCCTACCGGGCATGGCAACGTCGGCGAGGGGCGGTGCCTGACACCACCCAGCGGCTCTCTTCAATCTGTTAACGCGCCTGAAATATGGCGCTGCAGCACCGTGTGAAATCTAGCCTGTAAAACCTCCTGCGTGGAATTTTCATCCATACCTGCAAACTTGATGAACAATCTCACCATGTGAGGAGGGAGCGAGGCCTTGAAGTGGGCGGGGCCTCATGCCGAGAAGTACCTACGAGGAACTTTTGAACCCCACCTCGCCCCCAAGACCCCTCCTACCCCCCAAAAAAGAAAAAAACATGCTGAGGGTGGTGCCGATGTCCTGGGGTGTATTCACACCCCTTAATGGACGTCAGCAGTTCAAAGCCTCGGAAAACGTGCTGGGAAACCACTATTTACAGTGATTTTCAGCTCGTTTCCTGCCCTCGAGTAATATCGGCGCTTCACCGGGAGGCTTTGTGATGGGAGCCGATATCGTATGTCACACGGTGGCACCGTGTGAGTTGGCAGGTATGGTTATCCTCTGTGCATAAATGGAGAAGCTTCTGATTTTTATTTAGTTATTTATTTTTTATTTATTTATATAAAGTTTTATATAGCTCTGGCTAGACCCTGAGGTATCAGAGCGCTTTACATGAGGATCAGCAAGTTACAGGTTACATAATTACTTCAGTTACAGGTTCCAAGTATAGACATAGGAGAAAGGTAGATGGGAGGAAACATAGCGGGGAGACGAGGAAAACAATGTCAGATGTCAGGCTGGGTAGGTGACGGCCGAGGGGGTGAACCAGGGCCAAACTCCTCTATAGCTGCATAAGACAGCTCCACCGGGCATCGGCCAAGTTTGCTCGGACTCCGCGGTGAGATCGGACAGTAGAAAAACATGAGATTACACAATAACATAAATTATTTGCGCGTTGCATAGCAAAGACAAAACGTCTTATGTGGAATGAAAGGTAGAGGGGGGAAAAGTAAACAGGGGAAAGGAATGCAGATAGCGTCAGGCAGACCAGAGGGGGGAAGGGACTTAGAAGTTAGAAGTATAGAAAATGTGAAAAGACAACGTCTATTCAAGGGGAAGTGCAGAATTTCCGTCACCTGTAGAATTGCCAGCTCATCTCATAGACGTAGCTTTGGTGTACTGGTCCCTAATGCAAATAAGGAGAATGATCTCCTCACCCTTGGTAAGAATAAATAGATAGCCATAATTTGGGTGCGGACGGCCCTGCTACCCTCCATGCTGATGCCACTACAGCAGCCCCTCTCATAGTCTCTGCCTTAAGGTCTCTGACTTCCACATTCTTTTTAGTTCCGTTTTTTTCCTTTCTCCTTCCTTTTCTTTCCTCATCTCCTTCTGCACTTTCACCCTCCCTCATCTCCATTCATTTCATTTTTAGTTTCCTCCTTTCAGCTCACTCCTCTATATCTCCATCCTCTGTTATTTTTTTTCTTATCCTTCCCTTGCTCACTCTTACCCTGTCATATTTCATTTCCTCCTTTCCTCTCTTCCCACTTCTCCCTAGTCATCTCTTTGATAACCATCCCTACCTTCTGCCTTTCATCTCTCTGCCTTCTCTATCCTCTTCCACAATTCACTTTATTATCAACTTTCTCCCTTCACATCACCATCTTATCTTCGCTGCTCTTCCCCTCAAAGTGCTTATTTTGTAAAAAAACATAAGTGCCGGGCCCTCGTCAGGAGGCCACTGCAGCTTTCACCATCAATTGCCTCTGCCAAAAACAGTACCTACACAACTACTAGCCATCACACTGCAACAAGTGTGACAATTCAGACTGTCTGAGTCCACAAAGCTTTAAGAATGGCTTGTGTGGTGGTATTAGTTGTTTTTAATGTAAATTGAATTATTAAAACAACTGCTGTTCTGCTTGTCTCTAATTCACACAGAAATTAAGTGCCGGTGCTGAGCACCAGAAACCACTGGCTCAAATTAAGCACTGCCCCCTCATCACCCGCCTGACTTTTCTTTCCCTCCTTCCACTTCCTCCAGGGCTCCTCATCTTTTCCTTCTCCTCCTTTTCTCTGTCCACTATCGTCTTCCGGATAGTAAGCCCCTTGTATTGAGTTTCTCAGTTATCACTTTGCCTTCTTGCGACTGAGCTCTTTCTTTAGCAGTGAGTCTTCCCACAAAAGTCATAAAAGAACGAGACACCAGAAGACATTTGGAACAAGCATTGGCAAAGGCAGTAGGTATCATTTTTGTGACGCAGGTTTTTTTTTATTTTTAATAACCAATCTGATTTGGATAGGTAAATAAAATTGGTTCATGTTGAGGCACGGGTTGGAGGAAGCAAAATGGGTGCAGGTAAAGGCAGAAATATGGAGGGGTGAAGCAACACAGAGGAGAGAGATGAACTTGTGCATGGTAGAAGAGACGCTCACAGGCTAGAGAGGGAAACGTAGAGCGGAGAGGAGGAAGTAAAGTCCTTATAATCTGGCCAATAAAATGCAAGCAAATGAGAGTGACAATAAAACCAAACAATGGCAACCAATGGGCAGGCTCGGAGCCCACTGTAGGCTGACGATGAATCTTTTCGCCAATAGATATCGTAAACTTTACTCTACTCTGGGCTCCGGTGCCAATGCACTGGCAGCACCACTCATAGTTACACCTCTACTGCTCCTCGGTCCTGCCCCATAAATTTACCAAACTCACCTCAAGGATTGCTTCTGGGTAGGGGGCTCTGAGGATGTACTGATCAGGGCATGCAGGTGATTCAAGTTGTTAATGTAGCACATCGTAATGTAGTCGTACTCGTCCGTAAGCGCTATAAATAACTAGTTGTTTAACAGCAGTCAATTTCCTGGCCTCATAAGGACGTAAGCCTGAGATGTCCTTAATGGAATTCGCATTTGTGCTCTGCAGGTCACGGCAGGTGTAAAAGGCAAGCGTTTATCTAAATTACTCACCTTGCGGCACGTGGTAAAGAGAAAATGATGTCGGACCAAACCTGGCTGTTAGAGATGTACAAGTTGTGTTAGGCACCACTTTTAACAAGAAGCACATCACATGGTACCCAGGCGTGGGCAGTTGGGGGCTAAGGCGAGCAGACGGGTTACTGTGGGGCACTGTGTTCACAAATACCTATCTTAATCTGCCCCAGGCTCCTTTAAAACCCAGTGGGCCCGATTTACTACCAAACAAACCCATTCTGGTTCACTAGGCTTAAGAGAGTTTTCAGAAGAAACAAGGGTGTCAGTTCAGTTTATGGTGTTCCCACTATGTGCCACCTTTTCAACAAAGTCATATGAAACATGCAAAAGATTATCATTTACCTATTACTTGTGTAATGATGTCGTTACTCCTATGCCTTTGACCTCTCCTGTTCATAGGCTGTCGGAAGGCGGACATATAGGGTCTGATTTTGATTGTGGTGGATGGGTTACATCGTCATAATAATTATGGCTATTCCATCCGGCGATTTATAAATCGCATAGGATATAATGGGATTTATATTTCGGCGTACTGGATATCCGTCACCGTTGTCATGGAGTAACGCGTCCGCCAAGATCTAAATCAGACCTATTGTGTCGGAACCAATACTCAGAGTAATTAAGAATCTGAGCTTTGCTCAACAAGTCTCCGACGTTGTGCTTTGCTGTCAGGAGAAAGCTATCTGGCCTTCAAAGAGTATCGAGGTGCCATCGAGGACCAAGGGAAGCATCCTCCGTTCCTGCCTACAGTCTCTCAGCTTGAGAGTTTGGTCTCCTAGGAGTTACCCTTTGTCGTCCTACACCTTTCCTAGGAGCACGAGGAAATTTTGGGGCTGCCAGAAACTCCATCTCCAGCCAGGTCCAATTTGTTTTGAAAGAGAAAGAGGTTTAGAATTTTGAATTGTGCAATTGGGTGTCAGCCCTTTCACCTTCTCTGTTGAAAACACCATGCAATATTACTGGTATCTGGTAGAATCCAGCGAGTTACTAGAGCCCTGTAAGACAGTGGCGGCCGGTATCATGGCAGAGTGGTGAGGGGACGATAAAAAATAAAACTACGTACCTGCCTCTCGCCGCTCACCGAATTGCAGACTCGGTGCTCTTCTGCTGCTGCACTGCACAGCCTCCCAGGCTCCCCTGCGGCCAATCCTGATGCTGCTCTCATGTTTGAAAGCAGCGTCAGGATTCGCCATAGCGGGTGAGCCGCCACTGCTGTAAGACATAACGGGCAATCATTGAAGGTCTATGAAAAAGGCTCAGCGAATTCTTCCCCAACTCAATTTCCACCTGACTAGCTTTTTGCATGTGTTTTCTCCTGATAGGAGACCAACTTTCTTATTAGATTTGAACCCTGCTGTTGCCCGTGTAATGCCAACATCCATCATATCAATAAGTAAAGCAAGTTGTGTTTGCACCCATTGTTACATTGATTGTCAAGCTGCACCTAGCAACGCAACCAAAAGACTATATTCTGGAACACCGACCAACACAGCGGCGGAAACTCCCTTATGGCGGAGTACCGTTGCCCCGCCCCCACCCTGCCAGCACCCTCAAAAATGTGAGGTTTTAAACCCAAATTATTATTGTTTTATTTTTCTTCGAAGTGTGCCGACTCGAGTCTTGAGGACAGGGCCAGGGGAGGACAGGCACTGAGGAGGAGTGGTATGCACTGCCTTCAGAGCACATGTGGGTTTGGCCGGCCATCTGAGGACGTGCTCACTGAAACTGTCTCCAACCCGAGCTGCATTTCTCGGTTGGAGACAGCAGGCACAGGCTCCCAGTCTCCTTGGGAACACAAATCAAGGGAGCTCAAGCAATCCTGAAGCTGCTCTCATGCTGAGAGCAGCTTTAGGATTGGCCACAGGGGATTCTGGGAGCATGTCTGCAGAGGAACAGAGGATGCGACTGAAGGTAAGTTCTTATTTATTTTATTTTTTTGGCCTAGCCCCCTCCACCTTCCCCTCCCCCTTGACACCAGCCGCCACTGGCACCTACATTAATTTACTGGGTGATTTATAAGCACTTCCCAAGAACCACTTAATATAATTTGCCTTCATTGTTCCTTATTTATGGTTTTGTGTTTCATGGCAGTACGCGGATCATTGCACAGAAAATGAATTGTAATGTTCGTTTGTTCGATAAGAAGCCCACATATGTTTCATGTTTGATAAACCAATAAAATATATTAAAATACACATTAAAGCAAAGGCTTCTTGCAAAATGAAACATGAATATTTTCTTTAAAAAAACTGATTTTTTGCTCACAGTCACTTATACAAATCAAAGTTCTGAACTTCAAAGCACATGTATCAGCAAACTGTACAGTCTTCAGCAGTGCTTTAATTGGGCCGGTACTGAGTAACAGCACTTTGAGAGGGAGAGTACCTGCACTTCTCAAAAGTGACGTTATACTTTTAATTGGAGAGTACTGGCACTTCTCAGAAACAAGCAGGTACCCTGGCATAGGATACGTGCACTTCTGTTTTTCCATTTCAAGCACTGGTCTTCATCAAAATAAGGTGGTATTAGTGGGCATGTGCTTCTTACATATTCCATAATATGGTGAGCGTCTTTCGATTAATCGAGGAGATTTCACTCCCAGTAGTTCAGCATCCAGAATCACCGTTGTAATATGGACCACTGCCGCCATCTTCCTTTGCTATTCTGACAAGGGTTGTCTCTCCGATGAAATGCTTATCCAATTTCCACCAAAGCTAATGCAACGTAGGTGGCATTCTCGAGACGTGCCTCTTGTACCTGGGCGACTGCCACTTTGGAATATATGTATGTATATATGAGTTTGAGAAAGGCTGGGGAGCCAGCCGAAACACGTTGTGTGCGGCAACACTGAAGTTAAATAAAATTTGAATACTGCTTTCCTGTGGAGTGTTGGAGTCTGTTCGACAGACAAGCTTTGTTAAAGTATATACATACATATATATATACACATTATATATATATATATATATATATATATACACATATATATATATATATATATATATATATATATATATATATATATATATATATATTTATAAGGTAAAACTACAACTTTTCGGAAAGCTTCTGGTTGCACAAAACTTTCAAGCAGGAGACGGACACCCATTTATTATATATATATATATATATATATATGTATTTATGTGTATATATATATATATATATATATATATATATATATATATATATACATATATATATATACATATTACCTACTGGCGGTCGCCAGTAGGTAGTTATAGTTAGGACCACGTTTCCATAGGAAAACCTCAACATTCTATTTTGAATAACTTTGGCGCCGGTCGACGAATCCTCGCGAATTTCTCAAAATAGGTGGGGCGCTACGCTCCGCTCCTACCCTGAAAGTCTCGGGGGGATTCGTCAAGCGGGGGCTGAGATAAAAGGGGGGTCCCAAAACGCGTTTTTCCCATGCATTTTTCCATAGGACCTTTAGAACGAGCTACAGCCTGAACGGCTGAACAGAATTACTAGAAATTTGGCAGAGAGGTAGTCCCTAGGTCAAGGAAGTGCCTTTTGTAGGTTTGGTGTAAATCTGTTCAGTAGATTCTGAGAAAATAGCCTTTAAATCAATATATATATCTGAGCCCGCTTACGGTACGCTTACCGTACGCTTACCGTACGCTTACCGTAAGCTTACGGTGGCGTGCGCGAGCGCGATTCTGATTGGCTCTTAGATCTTAGTAAACATTCGAATCGGCCGAAACCAGGAAGCGGCGTCCGCCATTTTGTCTCTCGCACTGAGTGTTGTTTATCAAACATGATGGCCAAAAACATGTTACGGGGCTGTTTTGACAACTCCCTCCCACATAGTCATGTTGAGGGAGTCCCCAAACATCCCCCAAGAGCAAAAACGGTTTTATTTTTTTTTCGGCAATTTCGCGGGGTACGCTTACCGTACGCTTACCGTACGCTTACCGTAAGCTTACCGTACGCTTACGGTAAAAAAATAAAAATAAAAAAAACCAAATGTACAGGGCTTATTAAAGTTGATAAAAACCGTGCACGGAACGAACTGCGTAAAGTGGGCGCGCACGCCACAAATGGCGTAAAGTAACTTAGCATTTAAAAAACCGTACAAATTCACTGAAAAAACCATAGGTTTCACACACGTTATAGTTAGGAAATAGCATTTAAAAAACCTTGCTAATTCACTGAAAAAACCATAGGTTTCACACATGTTATAGTTAGCTGGACATTTTACTGATAAAAAACCAATGAAATTCCCCCGTTATAGTTACTGTAGGCAACTATAACTCACGCGACCGTAATCCTCTGCTGATGACATATGTGTCTTTATGAAAAAAAAATATTTGTAATATATGTATAGCTAAAATTTAATGGAAGAAGATATGGGCAAATAAGTGTCTAAATACAGTATTAGCATCAGCAGAGGATTGCGGTCGCGTGAGTTATAGTTGCCTACAGTAACTATAACGGGGGAATTTCATTGGTTTTTTATCAGTAAAATGTCCAGCTAACTATAACATGTGTGAAACCTATGGTTTTTTCAGTGAATATATATATATATATATATATATTACCTACTGGCGGTCGCCAGTAGGTAGTTATAGTTAGGACCACGTTTCCATAGGAAAACCTCAACATTCTATTTTGAATAACTTTGGCGCCGGTCGACGAATCCTCGCGAATTTCTCAAAATAGGTGGGGCGCTACGCTCCGCTCCTACCCTGAAAGTCTCGGGGGGATCCGTCAAGCGGGGGCTGAGATAAAAGGGGGGTCCCAAAACGCGTTTTTCCCATGCATTTTTCCATAGGACCTTTAGAACGAGCTACAGCCCGAACGGCTGAACAGAATTACTCAAAATTTGGCAGAGAGGTAGTCCCTAGGTCAAGGAAGTGCCTTTTGTAGGTTTGGTGTAAATCTGTTCAGTAGATTCTGAGAAAATAGCCTTTAAATCAATATATATATCTGAGCCCGCTTACGGTACGCTTACCGTACGCTTACGGTAAGCGTACGGTGGCGTGCGCGAGCGCGATTCTGATTGGCTCTTAGATCTTAGTAAACATTCGAATCGGCCGAAACCAGGAAGCGGCGGCCGCCATTTTGTGTATTTCACTCTGAAAAAAAAGAGTGAAAACAAGGAAAGGGGGCAATGAGGAGAGTTACAGACCTCCTAACATTTGTAAGGGGGTCAAAGAAGGACAGAAAAGTACAAAAAAAACATTTATTGATTTTAAAAAAAATCACGGGGTACGCGTACGGTAAGCTTACGGTAAGCGTACGGTAGACAAAAAAAAAAAAAAAAATGAAAATCAGATTTAAGTGTTTAGATATTAGGGGGCTCTAAAAAGAGCCTTCATCATTGAAGTGCACACCATCTCCTCTATAAATGTCTTGCATGTCATAACGCAAGTTGTTGTGGTAAATGGCACCCATACCATAGTCACGGAGGAAAGCAGAAACAGATTTGTTGACGTGCTTTCTTGCTTTGTCATCGCTCCGCGTGCCCACCGTGTGTGCACGGCACTAACTGCGTAAAGTGGGCGCGCGGTGCGCGAAGTGCACCGCGTGCTCACTGTGCGCGCACGGTGCGCGAAGCGCACCGTGCGCGCACGGAACGAACTGCGTTAAGTGGGCGCGCACGCCACGAATGGCGTAAAGTAACTTAGCATTTAAAAAACCGTACAAATTCACTGAAAAAACCATAGGTTTCACACACGTTATAGTTAGGAATTAGCATTTAAAAAACCTTGCAAATTCACTGAAAAAACCATAGGTTTCACACATGTTATAGTTAGCGGAAATTTTACTGATAAAAAACCAATGAAATTCCCCCGTTATAGTTAGTGCAGGCAACTATAACTCACGCGACCGCAATCTTCTGCTGATGACATATGTGTCTTTATGAAAAAAAAATATTTGTAATATATGTATAGCTAAAAATGTATGGAAGAAAACATGGGCAAATAAGTGTCTAAATACAGTATTAGCATCAGCAGAGGATTGCGGTCGCGTGAGTTATAGTTGCCTGCACTAACTATAACGGGGGAATTTCATTGGTTTTTTATCAGTAAAATTTCCGCTAACTATAACATGTGTGAAACCTATGGTTTTTTCAGTGAATATATATATATATATATATATATATATATATATATATTTATTTATTTATTTATTTATTTATTAATATTCCATCAGTAGTTGATGTGCTATCATTTCATTAATGTATTTTTGTTATATTCTATATTTGATACATTTTTTGAAGGAGTCCACGAATACTATAGATATTGGGCAATGATTCTTGGTAGTATTTTTTCTATGTCTATGGAACCTGCCGGCACCCAATCACGAGGTTGTCAGTCACTGTATTTAAACGTCACTTTCTTGCGACGCATTTATGTGATCAAGGCCACTCAGCTGGCCGAAACGCGTCATGTTCGAGTTTTGCACTAGATTGATGGATCAATAAACTACTACTGCGGCTGGCAGTGTCAGCGTAAGAACAGTTGTCCGTCTCTCCTTTCTGTGTCGTAATGCACCTCTGAGTGGTAATTGGATATATATATATATATATATGTATATATTTATTCACTGAAAATCCCATAGGTTTCAGGGGCATTATAGTTAGTTGGACATTTCACTCGTACAAAACCATAGAAATTCACCCGTTATATTTAGTTCAGCTAACTATAACTCGCGTGCCCGCAATGCACTGCTGGTAACGTCACATATTGCATCACTCATGACATGGTCAGTGACATCACTCATGACATCACTGATGACATCTCAAATGACATCACTGATTACATCACTGATGACATCATCCTTGTGATAGAGTGGCAGACCTCCTCTCACCCTGATATAACCTTTGATACACACACTCAAAAATACAAACTAACATTTTCAAAACAATGGACATACCAATACCAGTTACAACACACCTATTCAGTAATTCCAAGATCTACACACACATCCACTCATTCACCAACAGTCCCTATACATTCACTCATACATGTACTCACTCATCATATGTACTCATACACCTATACATCCTGTTACACACTGCCACTCATCCATAGAGTTACTCACACACATAGTCACACATGCAAACAAAGTATCAAACATCCATTTACTTGCATATACAGTTATACACACACTACCACACATACTTCTACAGAAACTTACAGATACTTACTCTCTTAAACAATCACTTATAGAAACACCTACTTATTTGTACAGGAACTCTTCCAATCTCTCACTCTCACATATACTCATTTATATCCACCAATACTCACATATTCTAGTTTAAAACATATGTAGTTACTCATAAAGACACTATTGAGACAGTCATTCACTCACTTACACACTCATACACACACTTATCCACCTATACAGTCCTGTACACATGCTGTCCTCAACACATACAAACAGTGAGTCACTCATTCATGCATATATGCACTAAGTAATACCCCCCACCGAACCATACAGACACTCAGACACTCATACTGATACTCAAAAAACCAACTACTAACCCATATAGAAACTTATGTAGCTACTCACCACCCATGCAGCCACATATACACAAAGAGAGACTGATACAGATATTTACATATTTAAACATTACTCACTAAGCCATGTATTCACTAAGATACACTTAATCAGTCAATTATACAATCAATTTTACAAAAAAATCATCCATTTAGACACTTACATACCCAATTATTTTTCCATCGACCTTGAGATATACATATATAAAAGATATTTAATTTTCAAAAAAACACACATTCACTGGATGATGTCATCAGTGATGTCATTTGAGATGTCATCAGTGATGTCATGAGTGATGCCACTGCCCATGTCATGAGCGATGTAATATGTGACGTCATCAGCAGTGCATTGCGGGCGCGCGAGTTATAGTTAGCTGAACTAACTATAACGGGGGAATTTCTATGGTTTTGTATGAGTGAAATGTCCAACTAACTATAACGCCCCTGAAACCTATGGTTTTTTCAGTGAATATATATATATATATATATAATATATATATATATAAATATATATATATATATATATATATATATATAAATAATCTACTGTCGGTCGCCAGTAGATAGTTATAGTTAGGACCGTGTTTCCATAGGAAATCTCAAAATTCTATTTTGAATAACTTTGGCGCCGGTTGACGAATCTTCGCGAAATTTTCAAAACTAATGGGGCGCTCTGCTCTGCTCCTACCCTAAAAGTCTCGGGGGGATTCGTCAAGCGGGGGCCGAGAAAAAAGGGGGTTCCCAAAACGCGTTTTCCCCCATGCATTTTCCCATAGGACCTTTAGTCGAAGGTACAGCCCGAACGGCTGAACAGAATTACTTGAAATTTGGCAGAGAGGTAGTCCTCAGGTCAGGGAATTGCCTTTTGCATATATGGAGTCAATCTATTCAGTATTTCCAGAGAAAATTGCATTTAAAAGCACATACATATCTATAGCCACGCACCGTGCGCGCACCCTAACGTGCGCGAGCGTAATTTTGATTGGTTGTTACATGTCAGTCAACGTTCGAATCGGTCGAAATCAGGAAGTGTCGGCCGCCATTTTGTTTGTTTTCAGTGCGAGAGTGGAAAAGGAAGGTGGCGAGCGTGAAAAGGGGGCAGGATAGAGAGTTCCTGACCCCCTAGCCTTTGTCAGGGGGTTCCTGAAGGACCCCGAAGGGTGAAAAACATTTTAAAAAATTTATTTTTAAATCGCGGGGGTGTGCGCACCGTGCGCACACGGTGAAAAACCATTAAAAAAATGTAATACGTAGTTTATTGAAAAATAAATATATAAAAAAAAACAAATACATACATAACTTAGCATTTAAAAAACCATACAAATTCACTGAAAAAAACATAGGTTTCACACACGTTATAGTTAAGAATTAGCATTTAAAAAACCTTGCAAATTCACTTAAAAAACCATAGTTTTCACACATGTTAAAGTTAGGTGGATATTTCACTCGTAAAAAACCAATGAAATTCCCCCGTTATAGTTACTTCAGATAACTATAACTCGCGCGACCGCCACTCTATCACAAGGATGATGTCATCAGTGATGTCAAGAGTGATGCCACTGACCATCTCATGAGTGATGTAATATGTGACGTCATGAGCAGAGGATTGCGGACGCGCGAGTTATAGTTATCTGAAGTAACTATAACGGGGAATTTCATTGGTTTTTTACGAGTGAAATATCCACCCAACTATAACATTTGTGAAACCTATGGTTTTTTAAGTGAATATATATATATATACATATATATACAGAGGCAGCATAAAAGTGCACTTGCTGTGAGAAGGAATGCGTGCACATTACAATTTGGTACGTTGTTGGGACATTGTTCATAAAACGCTATTTGGGCAAAACATGAATACTAAGCAATGCCTCGTGATTACAAAGCAACGATGATGCATGCTGGGGGCTGTAGTTGATCCTATGGCCTCGTGACCACATGGTAAATATTGAACTCACCTGTGAGCAAGGCGTGGTGACGCCGAAACCGGTCAGGACTTGAGTTATATATATGCTGCTTCAGACGAATAAAGTCTTGTGTTTGCACAGAAGTCGGAGTGGGGCTTTATTTTTGAAGCATTGAATATGCAGGCTTCTCCGCTCCTGCAACCTTTGAGCCCACCCTGCAGAGTCGGTGGCCCCCAGTAAACGGAGGATGTTGTGCTGGATTTTATGGAGGGGGCATGACACGCTCTCGCGCACCAAACGAAGGATTGCCAGAAGTATTGGTAGCGCATCAGAGAGAAAGGGAATAGGGGAGTTTTCTCCTCTTGGAAGCTCCGCAGTGCTAACCCTTATCATGGACAGAGGCAGCATAAAAGTGCACTTGCTGTGAGAAGGAATGCGTGCACATTGCAATTTGGTACGTTGTTGGGACATTGTTCATAAAACGCTATTTGGGCAAAACATGAATACTAATCAATGCCTCGTGATTACAAAGCAACGATGATGCATGCTGGGTGCTGTAGTTGATCCTATGGCCTCGTGACCACATGGTAAATATTGAACTCACCTGTGAGCAAGGCGTGGTGACGCCGAAACCGGTCAGGACTTGAGTTATATATATGCTGCTTCAGACGAATAAAGTCTTGTGTTTGCACAGAAGTCGGAGTGGGGCTTTATTTTTGAAGCATTGAATATGCAGGCTTCTCCGCTCCTGCAACCTTTGAGCCCACCCTGCAGAGTCGGTGGCCCCCAGTAAACGGAGGATGTTGTGCTACATATATATACATATATATAAAAATATATATATATCAGAGAAACTCTACCTGTGCTTCGGTTACCTCCGCAAGAATTGGAGCACGGACCATAAGTTGGTGCAGCATCAAAGTTTTATTACTCCCGCTAGTACACCATAAGCATGATGCGTTCGACCCCGGAGGGCCTTGATCACATGACATGATATATATATGATCCAAACTCCGATCAAGAATCCCAGAAAACAGCAGGCATTCCAGGTAGCGTGTTGAATGAATCTTTATTTGCTGATTCTAACGCACTGTATATATATTATATGCAGGTGCACAGAGAGCGATATGCTATTTATTATAACTGTTGAGTATGGGGAGTGGCCATGACTCTGGAAAGGAGAAGCCTTGAGTGAGTCATAATAACCCTACTCTCACTCAGCAAAGGTAATAAATGGCATATTACATTCAATGTGCACATCGGACGTACGGTTCATGCTGTGGCATTTCACATGTTTGTTTTAATAAAATATATTAACCGAAAGCAGGATGCAAGAGGTTTAATGTATGCAGTAAGACAAAATCACGTTGAACAGGCCTTGTGACATTATGAGCGAGGTTGTCCTGTCTAAAGTAATTATAGCATGCCTTGTGTGGTGTAGTAAAGTTGATTTCATTAGTCAGTTTCCTTGCACTGTTTTTACAAACTTGAATTTGGCATTTGCACTGCAGTAAAAATGTGTGAATATGAGTTTATTAGGATATTTTTCATAAATAACGTGTTATTGGCCCACATTTAATTTCTCTGCCATCTCAAAAATATGTACACTATGCGAGTAAAATAATAGTATTCCAATAACATATGTTATAAGGTGCAACTGTACTAATAGGAGCACATGAACATGTGTATTACTACAGTGCAAATGTCAGATTGGAGTTTATTGCTACATTTCAGTAAATTTGATATGATCCCTAACTCATCATGCCTGGAGTTCCAAGTTACATTTCACTGACAACGACCAATGAACAGGCTTCCGCCTCACATTTGCATCTGCCCTGAGTTTGTCTGCTTCAACAAGCTGCTTAAAACCTGGATTTTTTGTCCATATTTCTTCTTTTCCTTTCTCATCTGGGTCTGCGCTTTAGCACAGATATACACCCCTGCGGGGGTGATTCGCTGCGCTATATTAAGTTTAGATAACATAACATAACATAACATAACAATGAGGCGTGGGACATGGTGAGTTTCCTATGAAGCGCACAACTTTTTATTCAAGGTGGTGCTGGATCTATTTGCTTATGGTCAGTCATTGTCTATAATGTTTTATACATGATACAAAACAAGCATTGGCTAAAAATAGGTTTGACACACACACATGCAAGCACTGACAAAAGCAATAAAAATGCCTGCTGCTGTCCAAAACAAAACAAAAATGCTTTGTGTATTCAATAAATGGATGAGATATAAAAAGAAAATGTATGATGACAAAGTGTGCATTTCAGATGTAAAATAGCTAGTGTCGTGTGTATTTCAATGGAAGCGCAGGGGGACACCCGAACAGCCAATAGAAGGTGAAATAAAATACTCTTTGAACCTATCTAAATGATTGACAATGTCTCAAGCCAATGGCTGAAGGAATTTTAAACAAAGCACCTTAGAGTATATATTTAATAGAATGTGCTCACCATGAATGGTGCAGTCTTCATTACAATTCAAACCTAATGGTGGAAATGCACTCCGGGCAGTGATTAAGAAGTGTTGACTCTGACATGAATTCCAGTTTTTGGTTTGTTCTCTAATGCTAAGATTGGCCCTGTATCTTTCAGATAGACACCAGCTGCACCACACCAGGACACAGTGGCGTAGCTGGTCTTACTGCCACCCGGGGCGGAACCTACGTTTGCCACCGGTGCAGGTAAGAATGGGGCGGGGGTGCCGTCCAACGGACGACTTGAAGACTTGTTCCAGGGGTTGGGATCTGGCGGCTGATGGACGATTTGTTCTCGATGGGATGGTGGTAGTCGAGAGACACGATTTGCTCACATCCGCTCATCCCCAAAAACAGGGCCGCCTGGGGTGGACCCACCCCCCCCCTCCCGTATCTATGCAACTGCCAGGATATCCTGGGGGGGGTTGGGGGGGGTGTAGAAAAAATCAGGCTGTATTGCCCTAAAGTTAACCAAATGGAAAACATTCTAATGCACTTGGAAACAAAAAGCAACCCAACATTGCTATTGCAAAACCATGCCTCTGGCGCTGTCTCATTAATTCAGACATTTGCCATCCATGTTGCGCATCAGTAATACAGATGCCTTTGGTTGCACGAGATAAACTCGATTAGTTTTCTTTTGATTAGCTTTCCTGAAAATGATTTTCATTTATAAGAAAGCCTTGTCAGTCGACGGCTGCAAAGAGGTAATTTTACAGCTATATTGACAGAGGGAAGTGGCGCGCACTGACTGCCTAATGGGACTCATTCCCCGGCAGCTCAGTGTCACTAATGGGCAAACAGAGGTGCCCGGTGCGCGCTCCTTCACTGTCATCGTCAGACTTATCATAAAGCGATTACAGTATGGATATTTAACACTCATAAACTGTAATGAGGTAGACTCCAGAGGCCCGTGATCTGCATATATTCAGCACAGCTGGTGGGCCAACTACTTTCGTCGATGTAACTGAAGGCGCCATTGGTTTAAATCGACTGCCCTCGCTTGTCTGTCCTCTTGGTCTCTGTGGGGTATCTTGTGGTCAGTCTACTTCATTGCATGTCGCCTGATCCAAAATCCAGCAAGGGCGGTCATTCCAAGGATCACAAGGTCTGCCCTTCCTTGGAGATGTAAGTCATCCAGCAGGTCAGTTTATAAATGATCTCAAATGGGCCTGAAAAGCTGTTTTCTCTTTACTCCTTTCATCTTTGCAGTTCCTCTCAGGGATGGGCCAATTCTGATTTGCATATGGTTGGTCTATGTGTGTAGACGGCACAGCAACACAAATCGATGGAATGGAATGTGGGTCAGAGTAGTTTGCAGTAGCTGTAATTCATCTGAGCATTCCATCCATCACTCTTTGCTTTTTTCAGCCAGTTGCCCTAGTGTGGGACTGAAATGTCCAGAAGTGTGCCCACTAGCTCACTGTGCCATGGTATCCAAGATCCGCCTCACTAAAGAGGCCTACGTCACTGAGAAGGCCCACCTCACTGATGAGGGCTACCTAAATAATGAGCTCTACCTCACTGATGAGGCCTGCCTCACTGATGAGCCCTACCTCACTGATAAGGCCTGCCTCACTGATGAGCCCTACCTCACTGATGAGCCCTACCTCACTGATGAGGCCTGCCTCACTGATGAGCCCTACCTCACTGATGAGCCCTACCTCACTGATGAGCCCTACCTCACTGATGAGGCCTGCCTCACTGATGAGCTCTACCTCACTAATGAGGCCTGCCTCACTGATGAGGACCAATGTGGCTGGAACCTATCTTGGGTTTCTTGTGTTCCCATGCCGGATATGTTTAGCAGTTGGGGCTGGACTGTACCTTCAAGGGAAAGTTAAAACTGATTTTCATTGGTTTTGGCCCTTTCAGTAGTGGTATGGTGTGCAAAATGTGTATGCACTGGAATGTGACCCAGAGGAATTATCAGTGTCTGAGGATCATTCCATTCCATTCCATTTATTCCTTTGCTAAGTGAGCCACCATAAGTAGCATGGGTATAAGTGGGTCTCATTAAGAGTGAGTCCTGTGGCATCACAAGGCCCATGACGAGGTCAAGCAATGCTGAAACACAAGTGGGTTTGCTAATGTTTCTATGTCGTAGTTCACAATACACTGTTCCATTCAGGTTGGGGCCAAGACAAGATTAGTTTATGGTTGGTCACAATCCCTAGTGTCACAGTGAGCTCAAAAACAATGGTGTGGAATGCACTAATTGGCAGTGGCTACGATTAACCTCTTAACGGCTAGAGTGTTTGCACAGGTCTGTGATGGGCGTGCTGCCCTGCTCACACACTGCCAAAGCCGTGTGAGCACTGCCTGTCAGATTGCGAGTTTTCTCCTGTATGGTGGGCGTTTCTTTAGCGTTCCCACTGCAGTGTCTCTGAAAATGGTCACCGCAATGGGAGCGCCAAAGGCAGTTCCTGCACGGCATGGACTCTGCAATCCATGTTGGTCAGGAACTGGGGTGCATGCACACTGGGTGGCACAGCATGTGCCCCCTTGCATGCACCCCCATACACAGGGCCCCCTTTCTTTCCTCACCGCCATCAGTCTCATGGAGTAAGAACCTCCATGAGACCGCTGGCGGTGAGGAAAGTCGTAATATGCTTGGCAGTGCTCTCAGACAGCCGTGCCACCACCAGGAATCTCTGATCCCTGGTGGTTGTGGCGGTGCCATGGTGGTCTGACCGCCCAAGTTGAAATCTGACGGTTGGACCACTGTTGCAGCGGTGCCCTGACCGCCACCGCTGTGCCACCATGAGTTTGACGGTCCTTGGACCGCCAAACTCATAATTAGGCCCTTAATAGGGGACTCGTGACTGGGCAAACCCATCACACTTAGGGTCAACCACTTATACCTCTCTCGCTTATGATAACTCCATTACCAAACCAAAAAAAGAGAGACGGAATGCGTGAATCTGGACACTCATGGAGAACAGCTTCCATTGTAATGCTCTGTGTACTGCTGTCAAGCATTCCACAACCACACGCTGCCTCTCTTACAACTGCATTTCACCACTGGTAGCCAAGTAGCTAGCCCAGTCCAGCCTTGGATCTTCTAGCCCGCTTGGGGCCAGATTTGGTGACACCGCGTTCAGACTCCATTTGCAAAGCTCTGCAATGCTCTTTTATTCTTGTAAGGAATTAAATCCTTTGAGGTTCCTCAAAGTGTGGAGAACTTGATTGAGTATCTCAGGGATTTGCCCCATTTTTCTAATGCTGCACGAACGTTGGTGATAGAACGTTTAATGACACACTTAGTATAACATGAAACCCTCAAGTTTGCTCCACAGCCCCCCACATCCAAAAAATACCCGCACTTGCTCTACATGGCTTGCATGGTCAACGCATCATAGGTTGCACAATGCATCAGTTATGCTCTTCACGCAGTACCACCAACCAGGCTAATTTGCTATTCAGCGGTTGGATCATTACTGTGGTTGTGGGAGTTGTTGACACACACCTAAAGTTTGAGGAAGGAGGAGAGACACACATGGGGAGGGAAAGTAGCCTCGGTGGGCAGCTCTGAAGAAAAGTGGAAAGTCCTGCCGAAAAGTCACAGAAACGAAGAGGTCTGTCCCTGATCAGTGTTTGTGAGCAACTGCGTGTTACAGTCTGACACTGTTCACATCTCCTCTATCGCCCCCTAAGGTACCTTTTGAGATCTGTAAGAATTAGTGAGAAGGAGACAGCCACAAAATTCTGACCTGAGAGCGATAACCAGGGCCAGACAGGCCGTAGCGGGCACCGGGCATTTCCCCAGTGGGCCGCCAGGGTGGGGCTCAGTTTTGGGCCCCTGAGGGGCCGTTTTTGTTACAGGGCCGTTTTTGCAGCATAGCTGCAATATCGGGCCCTGTAACAAAATCGGCCAAAACCGGCCCTGGCAAACAGCTCGGCCGCACCCCCAACCCCACAGGGGGGCAGGCCGAGCACTTTGCCAGGGCCGATTTTGGTTCCCAGTCCGGCCCTGGCGATAATTCAGTCTTTTCAGCTCTTGCCCGCCTCGAAATGAGAAATGTAAGGCACTCCTGGTGCTAGCTGCAAAGGCACAGCAGGGAGCCGGGACTGTAATGAAGGGGACTCAAAAATTACTGCTAATTTCGAAAGCTATTGCTATGTATGGCTTCCACTGGAAGCCTCTGTGGCGAATAACAGAGTCTAAATATGGTTATTCTTTGAAGCGATGTTGAAACAGTAGGAAACCAAAGTAGTTTCCCACTGTTGCTACATGATAAAGGAATTCCAGGCTGCTCTGAGAGGGCTCTCTGAGAGTGTGTGAGTGCAGCGAGTCTAGCATGGCTTTCGGAGGGAGAGTGGTACAGAGCGTACCGGGGGGAGGTGGCAGCAGGCCAGGTATATCTTTCATATTGCGACAAGGAGGAGAAGTTATATTATGCATGGTCCTATCATTACTCCTGTGCCACTGAGCTGCAGGTCAAAGTAGGGGCAGGTGGTTTGGCTGGGCCATACCTAATCAAAAGTGTAGAAGGGTATCGGTGGTTAGCTCAGATTTTGTCATAAAGGGTTTCAGTGGCTTCATAGACAACTAGAGCTCTTGTTGTCAATTCGATGTTACTTAGAAGCTCTCAGTGAAAAACAGCCCTGTTATTACATTCCGATCTCAATCAATCAATCACTCAGTCAAACAGCATTTGTAAAGCGTAATACTGTCACCCTTAGGGGTATCTGGGCACTGTTTCTCAGTCAAAGAGCCAGATCTTGATTCTCTTTCTGAAGTCAGCCAGCGAGGGGGCTGTATGAAGCCGGAGGGGAAGATCGTTCCAGGCCCTGGCAGATGTGTAGGAGGAGTGGCCACCGCTACGGCTGCGATGGATGCGGGGGGTGTGAGGGCGAGTGAAGAGGAGTGCAGGTGTCTAGAGGGTTTGTGGCAGTTCAGTCTATGGTTGATGTAGGCAGGCCCTAGGTTGTGGGGGGGATTGTAGGTGTGTGTGAGGGATGCTTGAACTGGCATTTCTTCTGGATGGGGAACCAGTAGAGGTCTCTCATGTGGGGCCGATGTGGGTTCACTTAGGGAGGTCCAGGATGAGTCTGACTGCAGAGTTCTGTACGGTCTGGAGTATTCTGGGGAGCTGAGTGGAGATGCCGGCGTAGAGCGCGTTGCTGTAGTCGAGGCGGCTGGTGATGAGGGACTAAGTGACGGTCTTTCTGGTGTTGGATGGGATCCATCTGAAGAGTCTGCAGAACATGCAATGTGTGTGGAAGCAGGAGGAGGCAACTGCGCTGACTTGTCGTTCCATGGTCAATTGGCTGTTGAGGATGATGCCGGGGTTGTGTGTATGGTCGGTCGTTGTGGGTGTAGGTCTGAGTTCTGCAGGCCACCAGCTATGGTCCCATGCAGAGGTGTTGTTCCCGAAGAACAGTACTTCAGTTTTGTCAGAGTTGATTTGGAGGCAGTTGTCTCTCATCCATTTGGCTATGTTGGTCATGGCGTTGCAGAAGTTTGTTTTGGCGTTGGAAGAGTCCTCGATGTGGGAGAGAATCAGTTGAGTGTCGTCTGCGTAGGAGATTATGTTGAGTCAGTGGGATCTGACGACGCCTACGAGGGGGGTCATGCAGATGTTGAACAGGGTGGGACTGAGGGATGACCCTTGTGGTACGCCCCAAATTATGTTTTTGGGGGTGTAGGTGGGGGTGGATTCTCTGTGTGCGTGCTGTAACGAAGGGGGCGATCGACTTGAGGGCATCTTGCTGTATGCCTCTGTTGTAGAGTCTGTTGATCAGGGTGTTGTGGGAGACGGTGTTGACTGCCGCGTGGAGGTTGAGGAGGATCAAGTCCACAGTTTCTCTGCGTCGAGGAGTGTTCTGATGTCATCAGTGGCGGCGATCAATGCTGTGGCTGTGATCTATAAATGTATATATTATTATGCCAATGTACAACCTGCTAACAGAAGTAACAAATTGTGATGTCACTGTAAAACCTGTTACCAGCCGTTTTAGGATGATGATGTGACTGTACAACCTGTGAGCAGCCGTCTCAGGATTATGGCGTGACTGTAAATTATTTAACAGCAATCCCAGATTCTGATGTCACTGTTTGCAGTTTATCTACCTTAGTCACACGAATATGATTTTACTGAAAAACTAGCCTAGAGGTGGGACCGGATTAGAATTAAGTAACCCATAAAACTAATTTTAATAAGTAAACTTAGATGGCAAACAAACCGTTTCCCTGATTGCATTATTATTTTATTTTATTTTTTTAAATAGAAATGTTATTTTTATTTGGGTGTCTCTCCATACTGTCAGTTGCGACTAGATCTGCAATAGATATGTTTATTGACAGTATAGGGAATTAATAAAAGGAAAGTAGTTATTTTTTAAACTAAATTGAGACAAATTTGTGAGTACCACGGTGCAAATGTGTTCAGGCATGTCCGGTGTTTTATTGCATCTGCCTACTTTCCAAACTACGCTACATACATAAAGGTACAAGTGTCTTTAACTCTTGAATGAATGATCAAATATGATGGTTGAAACTTTATTTCCCACAGATCACAATAAGTACTTGCTCAAATGCCATTAAAATAAGTAAAAAATAAAACTGATTAAATACAGGTGAAAAGGGAAAAATAGAAACACTATAAAATAGAGCCCTACCTCCGATATGCCTGTGCCCCCAGTTGCCAAGCGTATATCACTAGTCTTTCCCACTTCTCGCCCTCTCCAATTCACATTTAGGCGACAATCAATTTTTTATCTATTTTTCTAGTGAATTCAATTCACTTTTCTTCTCTTAGAACACATAACCAACTGTAGCCTCATTCGCAGGCACTGCCGCAAATGGTGTTTGGTAGTACCGCGCCTGGCGGTATGGTTCTGGAGTAGTGTACTACTCGCCGAAAAAGAGCTTCGACACCTCATCAGGGGTACTAAGCGCTGTATAAATGCAATTACAATACAATTGACGCAGCAGGTAATGGTAACACTGGCGTAACAAACACACTTCAAATGACACATAATCTTCCAGACACTCCTGATGGAATGGATATACCATACGCAGATCCTTGTTATTCATACTGTTACTGATTTTGGCACTTTATCGAGTTCCCTTTACTCCGACAAAATTGACCTAGGATTGAATTTGATAATTTGTATCTGGTTGTTCTACATGCCTTGTGGTACTAATTTTTGTGGGTAATTCCTGTTTACATCTGTCTTATTAGCCGGGTCTGGTGGCTCAGTGGACTGATGCCTCCACTGCAGGTACCTGTGTTTAACCTCAAGGTCAGAGGTTCAAATCCCGGCGGGTCTACTCAGCCTTTCATCCTTCTGAGGTCAATAAAATGAGTACAGTAGAGTTGGGTAACAATGAACATCTGTTATTCAGCTCCAGGATACCCACAGGTGAATGTAGGTTTTATAAATGCACATGTTATGTTAGGAGCAATGTGAAATGGGGCCCTTATTTTGAGCTTTTCTCCTCCCATGCATCACGCGCGCGTCACCTGGATGACAAGCCGGTGACATATTTTTATGACCATGAGATATTTAGAAGTACCTGAGGCTGCCTGGCAGGTGTTGCAGAGGCGTTCACGCCCTGGGCATACATGAATATATTAAATATTTGACAATTGTCTTGTCTTTTGTGTAGACAGGGGAGGAGGTGTCAAAGAGAAGCAAATAAAGACTTTCTGACTTATTTATTCCTCTGAGGGCGCATCTAGAACTCTGTGCATTTCTCAGGTTAATGCTCCTTATTGGAGATTCACGACCGTGGAAACTGAGGTGGAAACTGAAAATACAACTTAAAAAGCAGCTTGAAGAGAGAAAAAGAATTGGCAGGCACATTATCGGTGCCGTGGGGAAATATGTATTTCAAACTGAGTTTTGTATGCCGCGGTGGACCTCTTGGAAACTCAACAAGAAACACATTTTAATGTTATTGCAACTTCTGTGCCATGTGGATGGCGGGTTTTGTATATTCTTTGCAGGAACATGTGCTGCAGACTTCAAAGGATATTGGTGCATAATTTAGCTTCCTGCAGCGGCACAGAGAGCCCTCAACTTATGTTTTATTTATGGTATTGTATAAGGCGCTCTGCCCATCAGTTAGCCACAACGCCTCTGGTTACCTGTAGTAATCTCCTGAACTCTGAGCCGTCCCTTCTTTCTCACCTTAATAACTTATGAGGCGTTGCCTTTACCTCTGGCAGAACCTTGGTGCCCCAAACTTTTAAAATCTACCTATGTTTACTTGCTCCTCACCCTTAGGCCACGCCCTCCACATCTGGCCTATAACACACCAGATGGCCTCAGTTCTTCCTGTACCTCTGTCAAACACATGTCAATGTGGCTTTTCAACGCCCTGCATAGGAGTGGAGGCAGGAGATACATAAGGTGAGGAGCTATGAACCAGAACATCTCTACTGACACCCAGACCACGAAGGCCCCAAGTGAAGATAGTCCAGGGGTGGCTCCTCCATTTGAGCGGAGGAGCGTCGCCCCACAAACCCCAGAGCTAAAAAGTAAAACAGCAATAAAGTTAATTTATTACAATTTTATTTTTCAGCAACCCATCCTGATCTAAGTGTCGGGAAAGGGCAGGGCCAGCGCTGCCGGGTGGCAGCAGCAGGGAGCTATGTACCCTTATAATGCACATGTGTCTTTGGCCGGCCGTCTTGGGCCGGCTAGCTAGCCAGACATGCGCATTTTAAAGTTCTGTAACCTAGCTGGGTTACAGAAAGTACAGGCTTCCAGTGCACTTGGGAGCGGTGGGAGAGGACGCTCTATCCAATCCTTGTGCTGCTTTCATGCTGTGAAAGCAGTGCCAGGATTGGGCAGTACAGTTTCCTACATCGGGAGCTTCTGTGAAGAGAAAAGTCACCCAAGGGAGGAGGACGTTGCGCTACAAGATACAACGTAAGTAAAAAAAAATCTTTTGTGCCCCCTCCTCACCATCCTCGGTCCAAGCCAGCCGCCACTGGAAGATTATAAGCTTATAACACATCCAAGAGGAACCAGTAACAATCTTTTCTCAGTAAGTGAGTAACTAGTCTACAAAAAGAGCATTTAGCCATACTGTCCGGTATGGTGGTGCGACGGAAGATACACAAATTCCCGAATTCTTTAAACAGATGGGATAGCATCAAAAGATAAGATCCTGTAGGTAAAGAGCTCAACGGAGCGGCTCTCCGGTAGCTCAAACAGAGAACTCTACAACGCAGTCGGAGATCCCACCCTACAAGTGTTTCTTAGGCACACTGGCATCTGTCTCTTACTCCTGGTGAATATCATTCATGGCACCCTGAGCACAGCATCTGCCAGTATTTATTCCCTTGTTGACCAATCCTTGTATGAGCTATTGTTCAAATTTTGAGGGTCTCTTTCACTCAAAGATCACAGCTGTCTGATGTTAATCTTAGTAGCCCTCTCTAGGGCTAAAACAGGAGCCAAGCCCTAAAAACTACCCCAATCCCCCGCCCTCAGCCCTAAAACCCGGTACCCAATCCTAAAAAACACCCGACCCCGGCCCTAAAATTATCCCAGCCCCCCACCCTGAACCCTAAAACCGGCCCCAGCCCTAAAAACTACCCGACTACCCCTCCCCCGCGCCCTGAGCCCTAAAACCCGGACCCCAGCCCTACTCAACAAGCTGCATCCCGTACCTCCCTGGAAGTCTCCAAGAGTCTCCACCCCCTGCTCATTCGCACTGAACCTGGAGCACTGACTGCCTTTAACACGTATATGAGTGGTAAAGGCAAGCGTGGTAACGCTTGCATAGGAACGGGACGCGTGGTTCCATCCGCGTTGTAAATGCTGTTTCTCACCATAGTCAAGAGGCCACTGCAGCTTGCACCACCCATTGCCCCTGCCAGCGCCTCCAATAACAGAACCAACACAAAAGCTAACCATCACCCCCTACAAGTGTGACAATTTAGACTATACCAAGCTCCCAAAGCTGTAAGAATCGCTTGGGCGGCAGGTATCAGTCATTTTTAATGTATATTGAATGAACAAGCAACTGTTGTGTTCATCTGTAAATTTGACGAACAGCGCCACCATGTGGCAGACTGTCAAAAGTGCCGGTGTTGATAATTAAGTGCTGGTGCTGAGCATCTGAAACCACCGGCTCAAATTAAGCACTGCTCATACCTCACCGGTAGGGATGTTCTTGTAGAATGTCTCACTTGTCATTGGTAGATTGGCGAGACCTCCCTCTACTCTCGTGACACTTGGCTTCTTGTGCTGGGATGTCTCACTCCTTCGCTACTGGGGTGTTACTACTAGTGTCTCACTCTTTCTTGGTAGGGTGTCAGGAGTTCCCTCTTTGAGGGTAATGACAATGGTTCTGGTGCAGTAGTGTCTCACTCACGCCTCACCTGTGTGGCGTTGCACTAGAGTGCCTTACTCTCCATCAGTAGTGCGGCAAGGCTTCGGAATAGTGTGGTCGTGATGGGGTGCTAGTGAGTGAACTGGTCACAAATCACAAATGGAGTTGTGTCACTAGTGTCTCACACCTCATCAAGTGGGTGGTAAGTCTCACCACTACTATGGTAGGTCTAGACGCCTGTGACTCGTAGAGTAATAGTACTAGCGTTTTATTATTAAGCGTTTTATTATTAAAGTATGTCACTCACCTTTGCCTCGTGGCACACGAGAGTGTCTCACTCTTCACCAGTAGGCTAGTAGTGCAAGGGAATTAATATTGCGTCTCACACAGTTACCGCTCTAACTGCGACTACAGGCAGATATTAAGACCGTCAGCACAAACATAATCTCTGACAGACGTCACACGGGGCTATTACCGGTCACGAGGCTGTGGCGAAATATCACAGAATATCAAAAAAGAAATGTCTGTCTGAATGAGTGAACCCCCTCCTTTGGGCCTGACCTAGAACACTGTACCACAGAGCACTTTAACACGGTTTCTATGGCAACACGAGTTTAGGGCAGCCCCTGCATGACGGAAATCGATGGCTCTGATCGCTTTAACCCTAGTGCAGCACCCTGTTGAGCGACTCTTCGGGCAGGCCGGAAGTCCTGCTGCTGCTACACGTGTAAGAGGCTGCTTGCCCAAGAAATGGAAGGAATCACAACGCGAGGCAAGCATTGGCAAAGCCAATAAGCATGGGTTAAATCCATTAGCACGAGAAACGGAGGGAGCCAGCAGGAGCGGACAGAGAAGGCAAAAATATAGAGTAGTCCCTCATGCAGTGCAACCCAGGCACTCGAGTGGAGGCGGAGGAACACACCAAACCGGCGAATGTGATTAGGTGGAAGAGTGTTTCAAAAGGGCGGAGTCAAATCGTGATTGACAAAGTCTCCAGCCAATACCTGATAGGGGGGGGGTCTAAGAAAGCTGGAGGTTGAAGGTGGCGGAATCAAAGGACACTCTATATATGTAGCAAGCAGTAGGTCAGCTTGACAGCTGCACTGTACTCAGATCTAAAACACAACCAAAGTAAACAAGATGAATGGGGCTTTGTATCCTCCTGAATGGTGTGTGAATAAGTAGAACATATGGTACACAGTGCCTCAAATGGATCCCTATAAAGAGATTCCACTGTCTCCGAGACCCAAGGATCTCATACTTGGGGATGCTTCTAGAGACACATCCCTCTATCCTCCAGCATAGGTGAACAATTGCGATGGGCATCAACATTAGCCTAGTTAAGGTTGGCATGGCCCTAACTGCCGTTGGGTGATCTTCAATGAGAAAACTGGCAGAATGTCGCACAGGTGGTTCATCGAGGAAGAGCCGGGTTCACCAAACAATGCGGCCATCTTCAAGCCACGTTCACCCACACCTCCAATACTCCTTGGACGCACGGTGGTTATTCCTGTGATGTCTTGACAGGATCCCAGCCCTAAGCGAGGAAGCCCAGCAGGTTTGTTCTTTGCAGGTTCCCTCAAAAAGAGCTCAGAACCGCTCTTAAACCTCTCGAACCTCCTTCCTACCGCAGGAATGCTAGTCATGGAAGAGGAAAGCGTTACTCCTCGACGACTGCCGAGTATACCTCAGAGCTCCCAGTCACTTCCTGGAATGTCAGCACACTAGGATCGAGTTATGATCTAGCGTCCAGCCTCATTTCTATGTCCTTGTCTTAAAACTAGGTTTGCTTTCACTTCATTAAGGGCCTGGTTATGAGTTTGGTGGTGCAGGAGCGGGACTGCTCCGCCACTGCACTGCCAAACCCGTGTGAGAAACGCCCTCCAGATTATGACTTTTTCAGTCACTGCCAGGTAGCTCTTTGGCGTTCCCTATGTTTATGAAATAGGCACCACAATGGGAAAGTCCATACCGTGCAGGTACCGGGGTGAAGGCACACAGGGGGGGACAACATGTGCCCCCTGCATGCACCCCATGGCCCAGAGGCAACAGTGGGCTCTGTAGAGCCCCCTTTGTTTCCTCTCTGCCACGGTCTGTGGCCCGCCAGACTCGTAATCCAGCCCTAAGTGGCAACACCCTACAAATAATATAGAGTCCCACTGGCTCCATCGGGTTACTCAAAGACCCACTAATTCATGGTCTGTCAAGTAACCAACCGCACATCCACGACCACGTCGGGCGCATCATGGAAAGTTTGAGAGACCGTATCATGATACCGATTGTCGGTAATATTTGGGGATATTAATGTAATTGTCAGCTGCACTCGCATCTTCGTGATGAATTGTAAGTCTCTGTATTCCCCTCCCCCACCCTAGTTGTGCATTATGGCTAGGGTGTTGGCAATAGTCTTGTTTGACAGGGGGTGTTTTCTGATGATAATTGGAGACTGTTCCTGTGCACATAGAGCACTCTAAGCGACAGATCCTGGCTCTCTGTGTGACTCCGAAGCCGGATCCTCCCCGCCCGCCTCCTAGTCCCCGTCCCTGTCAATGCCGCATGTGAGCGACAGGCTTGACAAGGGCAGCGTCCTCGCATTGTTTCCGGTTTCTATGGACTGGAGTCGCAGCGGCGCTCCCTGCATACAAATCCTGCTGGGTCCACATTAGGAAGGCTCCAGTCAGGATGGAAAGGAGCCTTTGACAGCCTCGAAGGACCCAACTTGCAGCCTTTCTGTTCAGCGACAAAGCTTGTTTTACTTCTGGAAATTCAAGAGTAAGTCGTAAATACGCCTGGGGCAAAGTGGAACGGCAGAATGACTCGCAGAAAAAGCCTTGTAAACAGGACTATAGGGTTCTTGGAGGCGGGGTGTGTGTCTGCGCATGCACGTATTGACGATATAGGCAACCATACACACACACACACACACACATATATATATATATATATATATATATATATATATACACATATATACATATACTCTTTTAAAAAAAAATATGTAAACTTTAGTTGTAGTTACACTTCTTTTAAATAAAAAGTCAATAAAAATATATTTTTTTTAATTCATACACATCGATTTTCAAATCAAGCTATATGTTAATAATAACGTAAGAACAATTTAGGCAGAGCATAGGGCCTCTTCCAAACATGAGGCGATACTGGCTTCGCTCCAATCCTGTCTCTCACTCTCTCCAGCCATTCCTCGTGCCAGAAGATGCTCGGCTTCGTCTCCTGGGCAGTCTCTGCTCCTTCAGGGCCAGGCACACCCCATCCCTCTCTCAGCAGGCAGACAGGCAGGCATTCAGGTCCTAGTTGAACCCTGAGCACCTCCAGCAGAAAGTTTCAAGTGATGTTCCCTCACCTCCCGGAGACTTGGGGGCATATTATCAAGAACGGCGTTAAAATTATCGCCGCTTTAGCGGCAGCAAACTGCCGCTAAAGCGGCGATAATGGGCTTGATAATATGCCCTTGAGAATTCCAATAGAAGCCCATGTTCTGGTGTGAACCTGGGCTTCTATGGGAGTTCTCAAGGGCATATTATCAAGCCCATTATCGCCGCTTTAGCGGCACGAAGTTTCGTGCCGATAAAGCGGCGATAATTTTAACACCGTTCTTGATAATATGCCCCTTGCTGTCTTGCAGACGCCACCCTGAACCAGCAATCCCTCGAGCACTCCATCCTTCGTTGATCAGGGCCTCTGTCATACCATTGTTTTTCTTTATTATTACCATGACTATTGACCCGTGAGTCCTTGTAATGTTTTTTCGCGGTGAGTACCCTGGGTCCCGCTCTGCACGCTGGGTCTCACAGCTTGCCTAAGGGTTTCATTTGATTCTGGGCACCAGTAGGTATCGAGATAGCTATAAAGATAATTGGAGACTCACCTTGTGTATTGAATTCATTCAGGTCGCCCAAGAATTTCCTAGTCCTGATGAAACCCTTGGATTCTGTGAAGGGCCGAAACGTTGTTCACATATACAACAAGCAAGCTGCAGTAATTCAATATACACAGGCGACGATGGGCCTGTTTTGATGGTCTCGTTTACTTGCACCGACTTGTGCACCACCAAACCTCTGAAACCTTTTTTTTCACTGGTTATTCACTGTATTTCTGGTTTTCTCACATGGGGGTCATTTTGCACTTCTGCTTTTGCAATGCCAACTTGGGCATGTGGTTTATGCTGTGAATAAACTCTGTCTTGTAAATATAACCTGCCTAATGTTCTGGTGGTGAATAACACCAATGACGGTCATTTTGCTGTTTTATTCATGCGGTTATACTGTGAATGAGTCCAGTGTGAACCACTGTAGCTTGTTTCATGTTGATTGCCCAGGTCCACATAGACATTTGGGTTGCTCTTCTTCTTAAATAAAATAAACTTTGAGGAATAGAGTCCCTGCTTGTTTCTCTTCTTCTGAACGCAGATATCTTCCTAGTTCGGTGGTCGAGGTCTGCATTGGTAGGAGTTAAGCACTGCTTCATTTCTGCCGGGGGTTTCCGGGGCTCTGCACCCGCACTTAATCATCAGCACCGGTTCCAGTAACAGTCCACCACGTGGTGGCACTGTCTTTTTCATATTGAGATGAGCACAACAACCGTGTTTATTAGGTTAACCCCTTGTGTGCCCATGACGAGCTGGACTCGTCATGGGCCGCGGTTGCGCTGTTCCCATGACGAGTCCAGCTCGTCATGAACCCCGCCCGCTAATGCAACGCCCGGCACAGGGCGGGGAAAGGGCGTGGCACACAAGGGGTTAATATACATTGAAAATGAATAATACCAGCCTCTTATGCCATTACTATAGCTTTATGGGGCCTGAAGCAGTCTGAATTGTCACACTTGTAGGAGTGTGATGGTTAGGTGTGGGTGTTGGTACTGCCACTAGTAGTGCTGGCAGGGTGTTGGTGGTGCAGGCTGCAGGCTGCAGGCTGCAGTGGCCTTCTGAGAAGGGCTATGGCACTTAATTGTTTACAAATTAAGAACTGGAGTTAAGGATATGTTGAGGCACATGGACCCACTTGGACGTCTACACAGAGGCCGCAATGGAATATGAGCTGAAGCTTCCTGGTCTCTCTTTGCAGCTTCAAGTTCGTTTGCCCCCAGAATCTTGAAGTCCATTCCAAAAAAGGAGAACCAATCTGCACAGATCCACTGGTGAAAGACTTTTTGGATAGGCAACCACTGGGCACAGAATACCTGCCTCTTTGACATTTCCACAGAAGATCTTATCAGCCCCAACTGTCCCACTTGGTAGCCCTGAGCCCCCTGGCACCACAGTAGTTTGACAGTCATCTGTGTAGGTGAAGTTACAGCTCTTCTCGAAACTTCAACCATTGACCTTGAACCAAATGATGCACCGGGGCAGTGCCGTCTTAACGCATGGACACGCTGGGCAGTTGCCCGGGAGCCCCACAAGCTTAGGGGCCCCATGCAGGCCAGAATTTAACACAAATTTTCTGTTAAACATTTTTATTCCTGTGAGTGGTTGTGTAGGCAGGGCCCAGTGCACTGCTTTGCCGGGGAGGTCTATAATGCTATAAAGACGGCCCAACACCAGGGCACAAGTTGACCTCCGAAATACATCATCGCTGTAGCCGAAACCTGTTGAGGTACTTTGAACTAAAGTACACTTAGAATGCTGTGCTAGATAGTTTACCAACTCCTGTTGCTGTGGGTCCTTTCATTTTTGTGATCTCGTAACACATTTGAAATAATACCCCAAGGTGTGAGCCATACGGGCTCTGAAAACCAGGCGCAATGCCCAATGAAGTTCTCTCTTGACCCATTGAGAAGTATTTTGTGTCAAATATCCTTATCTGTAGAAGTTGGGCACTGCGGCTTGCCAACTTAGTTTCCTGTTTTAATTTCTCTGTTTTTCTAGTTTTACATATGAGACATATTTCTTTTTTAAAGAACTGGCTAGGGGTAGACAATCCTCTTTATTTATTAGGAATGATAACCATCGTGTTACAATGTATTTGACTCAAAATCTCTAATCACATACTACAGTCGCACTTGCTCGACCAGAGCTACCTCTGAGTTAGGTTAATCAAGTGAGTCTTGCCTGTGGTGGAACAAAAAATAAGGAGCACTCATTGGACAAAATGTGACTTCATCTCACAGCCTCAGAGATCCAGGAAGACCTTTAATTGAGAGTGGGGGGGAGAGGCCTGTGGTATTTGGCTAGTCTTGGATGGCCTTTGCAAACAACACTATCCAAGACTATTGGCTACCCGAGAAGAGAAAATAGTACAAAATTTGGATACGCCCAGGCAGGAGCGGCTCCTCCACGAGAACTTGAACTTTTCGCCGAATACAAACTAAATTCTAAATTAAATAAATTATACATTCTGGCTCGCCATCGTTCAAAAGGAGGGGCCTCCGGTTGAAGTCACTCAGCAGCAATACATAGTCGAGCCACAAGCATAGCCATAAAAATTCAATATCGATGTTTAAACATAGGTTTCCCAGTTTCTAAATCCTGGCCAATTCCTAATAACATTATGGGTGCGGTAATTTTAACAGATATTCCCGTAATCTCTGATAAAAACTACTCGATATCCACAATATATCTAGACAATTTACTACAAGTATAAAACACGTGTAAGCTATCCGCATTGTCCCACCCACAACGAAAACATTTACCGTCCTGCCTCCCTCCCCATTTTAACATCTTTGCCGGAGTATAATATAAATTGAAAGTAGTTTTAAAGAATTGAACCTTTAAATTCGCTGATAACAGGGTTTCCCTAGGCATTATAATAGCTGTCTCTATAGATATATCATGTTCTCCCAATACCTTAGCCCATTGAGTATTATGTTTCTCTAAATCATCTGTCCTAGTGGATAAAAGAATCTTATACAATACCCCGATTTATACAATACCCCGATTTTGCTATGCTATGCTTTCTTATGCCATGTTCAATTAGGGTACACCCTGGGAGGGGCTTTTCAATTCTAAAGCTGAGCAGTTGTCCATATCTCGGTTTCCTTCCATTTCTTGGTTATGTTATGTTAGCCGAGGCTAGGTTAGGTTAGGAGGAAGACTGTTTCTAAATCTTCTATAGTATGTAAGGTTGGTCAGTCATAGACAACTAACAAAAAAAGTTTCATAAATAAGGTTTTAATGGTTATTCCCCCGCAGAACTGAAGCAAACACGTGTTTCGCAACTTTTTGATTACAAGGTCACTTCATCAGGGCAGAGTAACAAGATTACCTGATATGATTTAATGTTTATCTGAGAAAAGCATTTTAAGGTCACCGGATGAACAGCATGATGACAGACAGCGGTTCAGTCGGTAATCAGATAGAACTTGAAGCCTTGCTCCAACTCATGAGTGACTTTCCAAATGTAACTCACTGCGCTCTTGATCCAACTGACGTTTACAGCGAATCTAAAAGAATGGTTTTCTCAGATAAAGATTGCATCCTAGCAGCTAATCTGATGAAGCAACCTTGTAATCCAAAAGTCACAAGAATAATCTTTAAAAAATGTATGAATACACTAATTTGTTAGTTTCCTTTGATTGGGCAAATGTACATAATATAAAAGCCTCAGAAATAGTCTTCTTTACTCCAATGAGGGTGAAGCCTGGGAGGGGCTTCGCAATCCAGAGGCTGAGCAGTTGTCCACATCTGGGTCTCCTTCCGTTTCTTGGTTACGTTATGTTTTGTTCAGGGGCGGCTCCTATCCTAAGGCGGAGGAGTGTCACCCACTGCTCTCAGAGCAGGAAAAAAGAAAATGATAATAACACCGATATTATCATTTTATTTTTCGGAGCTACGCGGGTGGGTTAGGGTGGGGCGGGGCTGGGCTGGTGCCACAGGGGGAGGCGGTTCAATCACTTAACTGCATATGACGGTTTGGTCGGCCGTCTTAGTCCGGCCAAACAGTCATGCGCATTTGGCATGTTCTCCACCGGGCTGTGATACACAGCTTGGGTGGAGAACAGGCACAGGCTCCCAGTCCCCGTATGAGCGCCGAACCGCGGAGCTCAAACCAATCACAAAGGCAGGGTTGTGATTGGCTTAGAGGAGCCAGTGTGCTTTCGGGACTCACTTGTGAAGCAACGACGGAGGAGAGACAGACGCGACCATGAGGAGGTAGTTTTAAAAAATATATATATTTTGTTCCCCACCACTCCTGTTCCCTGCCAGCTGCCACTGGTTATGTTATGTTATGTTATGCTACCACCCTGCAAATGATTCACCATAAATACTCCTAAGCAAGAAGAAAGGAGGGGCTTCACTCCTTTACAAAGTGCTGAAGTTGGTGAAGTTAGCAAGAAAGGAGCTGACGATAGTAGATGAGAGGATGTGGCCTGACGGCTAGGGCGTTCAATCTCAAATCTGGGGAACTGGGTTCGATTCTTGGCAATGACGCTCAACATCCTGTGATTCTGGGCAAATCACTTAATCTCCCCGTGCCTAATAAAAATGAATCTGTCCTTGTGTAATGCAACTGGTGCTCATGTAAAGCACTCTGATACCTTCGGGTCATGTTCGTACTATATAACACTCCAGGAAAATAAAATACAAAATTTCTTTCACTCCTGTCGTTCAAAATCTAGTTTTTCTGACCACTTTAGCTTTATAAGGTTCCCCAAACCTTTGAAGGGGGGAACAACCTTTACAACGCAACTTTTACAACGCACTACCTTTACAACGCATTTTTTACAACGCATAATCCATTACAACGCATGACATTACAACGCATGACACTACAACGCATTTTTAAAAACTACCTTTACAACGCATTCCATTACAACGCATACTACCATTACAACGCATACCATTACAACGCATAATATTACACTACACTATCCAACACTTACCCTACTGTTGCACCCCCTGGAGTTAGAATAGTAATTTTTACTCCTATACTATCCAACACTTACCCTACTGATGCACCCCCTGGAGTTAGAATAGTAATTTTTACCCCTATACTATCCAACACTTACCCTACTGTTGCACCCCCTGGAGTTAGAATAGTAATTTTTACCCCTATACTATCCAACACTTACCCTACTGTTGCACCCCCTGGAGTTAGAATAGTAATTTTTACCCCTATACTATCCAACACTTACCCTACTGTTGCACCCCCTGGAGTTAGAATAGTAATTTTTACCCCTATACTATCCAACACTTACCCTACTGTTGCACCCCCTGGAGTTAGAATAGTAATTTTTACCCCTATACTATCCAACACTTACCCTACTGTTGCACCCCCTGGAGTTAGAATAGTAATTGTTACCCCTATACTATCCAACACTTACCCCACTGTTGCACCCCCTGGAGTTAGAATAGTAATTTTTACCCCTATACTATCCAACACATACCCAACTGTTGCACCCCCTGGTGTTAGAATAGTAATTTTTACCCCTATACTATCCAACACTTACCCTACTGTTGCACCCCCTGGAGTTAGAATAGTAATTTTTACCCCTATACTATCCAACACTTACCCTACTGTTGCACCCCCTGGAGTTAGAAAAGTAACTTTTACCCCTATACTATCTAATACTTACCTTAAATGTAATTTAATATTATGCGTTGTAATGGTATGCGTTGTAAAGGTAGTATGCGTTGTAATGGAAATGCGTTGTAAAGGTATTTTTTAAAAATGCGTTGTAGTGTCATGCGTTGTAATGTCATGCGTTGTAATGGATTATGCGTTGTAAAAAATGCGTTGTAAGTGCATGCGTTGTAAAAGTGTGCGTTGTAACGTCATACATCCCTTTGAAGGCTGTGGACTATAATTTATAAATGGCGTAACCCACTTCAGTCGTGTGTTTCTGTTCACGCCAACATATGCATAAAGGAAATGCCCATCTACGACATTTCAAGCCTATTTCTCTCATCTTGGCATCTGAGATGAGAAGAGGCGGAGTAGCTGGCTCAGCTGAAATGCTTGCGCCCTTGTTGCAATCTGAAGGTCATCTTCTTTCTTCCTCGTAATCTCAGCCCGCTGACACCTAGATGCGCCCTTTGTTTGAATATATGTGTGTCCGTCTTGCAAGCCCATGTGTACACTTCTATAAAAGTGTGCTTTGCCTTTTGGTTTTTTAGCTTGCTCCAGTGCTTAATTTGTAAAGCAAGAAGTGCCTGGGCCGTTGTCAGGAGTCCACTTCCACCTGCACCGCCCATTGCCGCTGTCAGCGCTGCCAATTACATGATCAGCACAGCTACTGACCCTCACACTCCCACAAGTGTGACAATGATGGCTATTCCAGGCCCCTGAATCTATAAGGATGGCTTTGAAGGCCGATATTAGTCAATTTTTAATGTATGTTGAATTAATAAACTGTTGCTGTGCTATTCTCCAAACTAGACAAACAGCGCCGCCATGTGGCAGCCTGTCATAAGTGCTGGTGTAGCCAATTAAGTGCCGGTGCCCAGCACCGGAAACCACCGGCTCAAATTAAGCACTGGCTTGCTCCATCACTGGTGCTAGGCGACTCTCGGGCCAAACGATTCTGTATTCACAGACTATTCATTTCTCTTTTGTCCATACAAACTTTCAGCCTTTGATTGGTGTGTGGGCAGGTTTTCTTTGACAAGGCGAAGAGCCATTGGAGGGAGCGTTTGAGGCCACGAGACTGAGAGAGACGCAAACTTCGCTGGGAGAGCACGCAAGTATGGTGTTCGAAGCTTGTTATCTGAGGTACATGGGGAACAACATGTAGCAATTCAGGAAATATGAAATATGACATATCTACCTGCATCGAGTGTGCAATCCATCAATGCCAGCCAGCGGGCTCGCAGTATTTAACACTCACTCCGTGTACTGGACGAGAGGAGGACATTTTTCAATTTGACAGCTGAAACCAGATTAAAATAAAGGTGGGACTGAGAGGCTGCTGTTTAGCCGCCAGTTTCTAGTCTGTACCTCTTTCCTGTTGCTGTGTGCCTAGAGCTGGGACCTGCGAGCATCAGAACCCGGAGCTATGTGCATCAGATTTGGGTTGTGCATAGCGCCAGGAATTGTGTGCACCAGAGCCTCGATTGTTGTGAGTCTGAGTCTAGAGATATGTGCATCAGACACGGGAGCCCTGTGTTTTAGACCCCAGTGGCATGTGCATTAGAGTCCAGAGTAAAGTGCATAAGAGCGCGGCGCTATGTGCATCAGAGCCCACAACTATGTGCATCAGAGTCTGGGGTTATCCACATTTGAGCCCAGAACTGTGTGCCTCAGAACCCAGAGCTGTGTGCATCAGAGTCTGGAGTTATCCACAGATCTGTGTGCCTCAGAACCCGGAGCTATGTGCATCAGAGTCTGGATGTATCCGCGGATCTATGTGCCGCAGAACCCGGAGCTATGTGCATCAGAGTCTGGATGTATCCGCGGATCTGTGTGCCTCAGAACCCGGAGCTATGTGTATCAGAGTCTGTAGTTCTCCACGGATCTGTGTGCCTCAGAACCCGGAGCTATGTGCATCGGAGTCTGGATGTATCCACGGATCTGTGGGCCTCAGAACCCAGAGCTATGTGCATCAGAGTCTGGATGTATCCGCGGATCTGTGTGCCTCAGAACCCGGAGCTATGTGTATCAGAGTTTGTAGTTCTCCACGGATCTGTGTGCCTCAGAACCCGGAGCTATGTGCATCGGAGTCTGGATGTATCCACGGATCTGTGTGCCACAGAACCCAGAGCTATGTGTATCAGAGTCTGTAGTTCTCCACGGATCTGTGTGCCTCAGAACCCGGAGCTATGTGTATCAGAGTCTGTAGTTCTCCACAGATCTGTGTGCCTCAGAACCCGGAGCTATGTGTATCAGAGTCTGGATGTATCCACGGATCTGTGTGCCCCAGAACCCAGAGCTATGTGTATCAGAGTCTGTAGTTCTCCACGGATCTGTGTGCCTCAGAACCCGGAGCTATGTGCATCAGAGTCTGGATGTATCCGCGGATCTGTGTGCCCCAGAACCCAGAGCTATGTGTATCAGAGTCTGTAGTTCTCCACGGATCTGTGTGCCTCAGAACCCGGAGCTATGTGTATCAGAGTCTGGATGTATCCACGGATCTGTGTGCCCCAGAACCCAGAGCTATGTGTATCAGAGTCTGTAGTTCTCCACGGATCTGTGTGCCTCAGAACCCGGAGCTATGTGTATCAGAGTCTGTAGTTCTCCACGGATCTGTGTGCCTCAGAACCCGGAGCTATGTGCATCAGAGTCTGGATGTATCCACGGATCTGTGTGCCCCAGAACCCAGAGCTATGTGTATCAGAGTCTGTAGTTCTCCACGGATCTGTGTGCCTCAGAACCCGGAGCTATGTGCATCAGAGTCTGGATGTATCCGCGGATCTGTGTGCCTCAGAACCCGGAGCTATGTGTATCAGAGTCTGTAGTTCTCCACGGATCTGTGTGCCTCAGAACCCAGAGCTATGTGCATCAGAGTCTGGATGTATCCGCGGATCTGTGTGCCTCAGAACCCGGAGCTATGTGTATCAGAGTCTGTAGTTCTCCACGGATCTGTGTGCCTCAGAACCCGGAGCTATGTGCATCGGAGTCTGGATGTATCCACGGATCTGTGTGCCCCAGAACCCAGAGCTATGTGTATCAGAGTCTGTAGTTCTCCACGGATCTGTGTGCCTCAGAACCCGGAGCTATGTGTATCAGAGTCTGTAGTTCTCCACGGATCTGTGTGCCTCAGAACCCGGAGCTATGTGTATCAGAGTCTGGATGTATCCACGGATCTGTGTGCTCCAGAACCCAGAGCTATGTGTATCAGAGTCTGTAGTTCTCCACGGATCTGTGTGCCTCAGAACCCGGAGCTATGTGCATCAGAAGCTGGAGTTATCCACAGATCTGTGTGCCACAGAACCCGGAGCTATGTGCATCAGAGTCTGTAGTTCTTCACGGATCTGTGTGCCTCAGAACCCAGAGCTATGTGCATCAGAGTCTGTAGTTCTTCACGGATCTGTGTGCCTCAGAACCCGGAGCTATGTGCATCAGAGTCTGTAGTTCTTCACGGATCTGTGTGCCTCAGAACCCGGAGCTATGTGCATCAGAGTCTGGAGTTATCCGCGGATCTGTGTGCCACAGAACCCAGAGCTATGTGCATCAGAGTCTGTAGTTCTTCACGGATCTGTGTGCCTCAGAACCCAGAGCTATGTGCATCAGAGTCTGTAGTTCTTCACGGATCTGTGTGCCTCAGAACCCAGAGCTATGTGCATCAGAGTCTGGAGTTATCCGCGGATCTGTGTGCCACAGAACCCAGAGCTATGTGCATCAGAGTCTGTAGTTCTTCACGGATCTGTGTGCCTCAGAACCCGGAGCTATGTGCATCGGAGTCTGGATGTATCCGCGGATCTGTGTGCCCCAGAACCCAGAGCTATGTGTATCAGAGTCTGTAGTTCTCCACGGATCTGTGTGCCTCAGAACCCGGAGCTATGTGCATCAGAGTCTGTAGTTCTTCACGGATCTGTGTGCCTCAGAACCCGGAGCTATGTGCATCAGAGTCTGTAGTTCTCCACGGATCTGTGTGCCTCAGAACCCGGAGCTATGTGCATCAGAAGCTGGAGTTATCCACAGATCTGTGTGCCACAGAACCCGGAGCTATGTGCATCAGAGTCTGTAGTTCTTCACGGATCTGTGTGCCTCAGAACCCAGAGCTATGTGCATCAGAGTCTGTAGTTCTTCACGGATCTGTGTGCCTCAGAACCCGGAGCTATGTGCATCAGAGTCTGTAGTTCTTCACGGATCTGTGTGCCTCAGAACCCGGAGCTATGTGCATCAGAGTCTGGAGTTATCCACGGATCTGTGTGCCACAGAACCCAGAGCTATGTGCATCAGAGTCTGTAGTTCTTCACGGATCTGTGTGCCTCAGAACCCAGAGCTATGTGCATCAGAGTCTGTAGTTCTTCACGGATCTGTGTGCCTCAGAACCCAGAGCTATGTGCATCAGAGTCTGGAGTTATCCGCGGATCTGTGTGCCACAGAACCCAGAGCTATGTGCATCAGAGTCTGTAGTTCTTCACGGATCTGTGTGCCTCAGAACCCGGAGCTATGTGCATCGGAGTCTGGATGTATCCGCGGATCTGTGTGCCCCAGAACCCAGAGCTATGTGTATCAGAGTCTGTAGTTCTCCACGGATCTGTGTGCCTCAGAACCCGGAGCTATGTGCATCAGAGTCTGTAGTTCTTCACGGATCTGTGTGCCTCAGAACCCGGAGCTATGTGCATCAGAGTCTGGAGTTATCCGCGGATCTGTGTGCCACAGAACCCAGAGCTATGTGCATCAGAGTCTGTAGTTCTTCACGGATCTGTGTGCCTCAGAACCCAGAGCTATGTGCATCAGAGTCTGTAGTTCTTCACGGATCTGTGTGCCTCAGAACCCAGAGCTATGTGCATCAGAGTCTGGAGTTATCCGCGGATCTGTGTGCCACAGAACCCAGAGCTATGTGCATCAGAGTCTGTAGTTCTTCACGGATCTGTGTGCCTCAGAACCCGGAGCTATGTGCATCGGAGTCTGGATGTATCCGCGGATCTGTGTGCCCCAGAACCCAGAGCTATGTGTATCAGAGTCTGTAGTTCTCCACGGATCTGTGTGCCTCAGAACCCGGAGCTATGTGCATCGGAGTCTGGATGTATCCGCGGATCTGTGTGCCCCAGAACCCAGAGCTATGTGTATCAGAGTCTGTAGTTCTCCACGGATCTGTGTGCCTCAGAACCCGGAGCTATGTGCATCGGAGTCTGGATGTATCCGCGGATCTGTGTGCCCCAGAACCCAGAGCTATGTGTATCAGAGTCTGTAGTTCTCCACGGATCTGTGTGCCTCAGAACCCGGAGCTATGTGCATCGGAGTCTGGATGTATCCGCGGATCTGTGGGCCTCAGAACCCAGAGCTATGTGCATCAGAAGCTGGAGTTATCCACAGATCTGTGTGCCTCAGAACCCGGAGCTATGTGCATCAGAAGATGGAGTTATCCACAGATCTGTGTGCCTCAGAACCCGGAGCTATGTGTATCAGAGTCTTTAGTTATCCACGGATCTGCATGCCTTAGAACCCGGAGCTAGGTGCATCAGAAGCTGGAGTTATCCGCGGATGTGTGTGCCCCAGAAGAATCCGGAGCTATGTGCATCAGAGTCTGGGGTTATCCATATTTGAGCCCAGAACTGTGTGCCACAGAACCCAGAGCTATGTGCATCAGAGTCTGGAGGTATCAGCGGATCTGTATGCCACAGAACCTGGAGCTATGTGCATTAGTCTGGAGTTATCCACGGATCTGTGTGCCTCAGAACCCGGAGCTGTGTGCATCAAAGTCTGGAGTTATCAGCGGATCTGTGTGCCTCAGAACCCGGAGCTGTGTGCATCAGAGTCTGGAATTATCAGCGGATCTGTGTGCCTCAGAATCCTGAGCTATGTGCATCAGAGTCTGGAGTTATCAGTGGATCTGTGTGCCTCAGAACCCGGAGCTGTGTGCATCGGAGTCTGGAGTTATCAGCGGATCTGTGTGCCTCAGAACCCGGAGCTATGTGTATCAGAGTCTGTAGTTCTCCACGGATCTGTGTGCCTCAGAACCCGGAGCTATGTGTATCAGAGTCTGGATGTATCCACGGATCTGTGTGCCCCAGAACCCAGAGCTATGTGTATCAGAGTCTGTAGTTCTCCACGGATCTGTGTGCCCCAGAACCCGGAGCTATGTGCATCAGAAGCTGGAGTTATCCACAGATCTGTGTGCCACAGAACCCGGAGCTATGTGCATCAGAGTCTGTAGTTCTTCACGGATCTGTGTGCCTCAGAACCCAGAGCTATGTGCATCAGAGTCTGTAGTTCTTCACGGATCTGTGTGCCTCAGAACCCGGAGCTATGTGCATCAGAGTCTGTAGTTCTTCACGGATCTGTGTGCCTCAGAACCCGGAGCTATGTGCATCAGAGTCTGGAGTTATCCGCGGATCTGTGTGCCACAGAACCCAGAGCTATGTGCATCAGAGTCTGTAGTTCTTCACGGATCTGTGTGCCTCAGAACCCAGAGCTATGTGCATCAGAGTCTGTAGTTCTTCACGGATCTGTGTGCCTCAGAACCCAGAGCTATGTGCATCAGAGTCTGGAGTTATCCGCGGATCTGTGTGCCACAGAACCCAGAGCTATGTGCATCAGAGTCTGTAGTTCTTCACGGATCTGTGTGCCTCAGAACCCGGAGCTATGTGCATCGGAGTCTGGATGTATCCGCGGATCTGTGTGCCCCAGAACCCAGAGCTATGTGTATCAGAGTCTGTAGTTCTCCACGGATCTGTGTGCCTCAGAACCCGGAGCTAAGTGCATCAGAGTCTGTAGTTCTTCACGGATCTGTGTGCCTCAGAACCCGGAGCTATGTGCATCAGAGTCTGTAGTTCTCCACGGATCTGTGTGCCTCAGAACCCGGAGCTATGTGCATCAGAAGCTGGAGTTATCCACAGATCTGTGTGCCACAGAACCCGGAGCTATGTTCATCAGAGTCTGTAGTTCTTCACGGATCTGTGTGCCTCAGAACCCAGAGCTATGTGCATCAGAGTCTGTAGTTCTTCACGGATCTGTGTGCCTCAGAACCCGGAGCTATGTGCATCAGAGTCTGTAGTTCTTCACGGATCTGTGTGCCTCAGAACCCGGAGCTATGTGCATCAGAGTCTGGAGTTATCCGCGGATCTGTGTGCCACAGAACCCAGAGCTATGTGCATCAGAGTCTGTAGTTCTTCACGGATCTGTGTGCCTCAGAACCCAGAGCTATGTGCATCAGAGTCTGTAGTTCTTCACGGATCTGTGTGCCTCAGAACCCAGAGCTATGTGCATCAGAGTCTGGAGTTATCCGCGGATCTGTGTGCCACAGAACCCAGAGCTATGTGCATCAGAGTCTGTAGTTCTTCACGGATCTGTGTGCCTCAGAACCCGGAGCTATGTGCATCGGAGTCTGGATGTATCCGCGGATCTGTGTGCCCCAGAACCCAGAGCTATGTGTATCAGAGTCTGTAGTTCTCCACGGATCTGTGTGCCTCAGAACCCGGAGCTATGTGCATCAGAGTCTGTAGTTCTTCACGGATCTGTGTGCCTCAGAACCCGGAGCTATGTGCATCAGAGTCTGGAGTTATCCGCGGATCTGTGTGCCACAGAACCCAGAGCTATGTGCATCAGAGTCTGTAGTTCTTCACGGATCTGTGTGCCTCAGAACCCAGAGCTATGTGCATCAGAGTCTGTAGTTCTTCACGGATCTGTGTGCCTCAGAACCCAGAGCTATGTGCATCAGAGTCTGGAGTTATCCGCGGATCTGTGTGCCACAGAACCCAGAGCTATGTGCATCAGAGTCTGTAGTTCTTCACGGATCTGTGTGCCTCAGAACCCGGAGCTATGTGCATCGGAGTCTGGATGTATCCGCGGATCTGTGTGCCCAAGAACCCAGAGCTATGTGTATCAGAGTCTGTAGTTCTCCACGGATCTGTGTGCCTCAGAACCCGGAGCTATGTGCATCGGAGTCTGGATGTATCCGCGGATCTGTGTGCCCCAGAACCCAGAGCTATGTGTATCAGAGTCTGTCGTTCTCCACGGATCTGTGTGCCTCAGAACCCGGAGCTATGTGCATCGGAGTCTGGATGTATCCGCGGATCTGTGTGCCCCAGAACCCAGAGCTATGTGTATCAGAGTCTGTAGTTCTCCACGGATCTGTGTGCCTCAGAACCCGGAGCTATGTGCATCGGAGTCTGGATGTATCCGCGGATCTGTGGGCCTCAGAACCCAGAGCTATGTGCATCAGAAGCTGGAGTTATCCACAGATCTGTGTGCCTCAGAACCCGGAGCTATGTGCATCAGAAGATGGAGTTATCCACAGATCTGTGTGCCTCAGAACCCGGAGCTATGTGTATCAGAGTCTTTAGTTATCCACGGATCTGCATGCCTTAGAACCCGGAGCTATGTGCATCAGAAGCTGGAGTTATCCGCGGATGTGTGTGCCCTAGAAGAATCCGGAGCTATGTGCATCAGAGTCTGGGGTTATCCATATTTGAGCCCAGAACTGTTTTCCACAGAACCCAGAGCTATGTGCATCAGAGTCTGGAGGTATCAGCGGATCTGTATGCCACAGAACCTGGAGCTATGTGCATTAGTCTGGAGTTATCCACGGATCTGTGTGCCTCAGAACCCGGAGCTGTGTGCATCAAAGTCTGGAGTTATCAGCGGATCTGTGTGCCTCAGAACCCGGAGCTGTGTGCATCAGAGTCTGGAATTATCAGCGGATCTGTGTGCCTCAGAATCCTGAGCTATGTGCATCAGAGTCTGGAGTTATCAGTGGATCTGTGTGCCTCAGAACCCGGAGCTGTGTGCATCGGAGTCTGGAGTTATCAGCGGATCTGTGTGCCTCAGAATCCTGAGCTATGTGCATCAGAGTCTGGAGTTATCAGCGGATCTGTGTGCCTCAGAATCCTGAGCTATGTGCATCAGAGTCTGGAGTTATCAGCAGATCTGTGTGCCTCAGAATCCTGAGCTATGTGCATCAGAGTCTGGAGTTATCAGCAGATCTGTGTGCCTCAGAATCCTGAGCTATGTGCATCAGAGTCTGGAGTTATCAGCGGATCTGTGTGCCTCAGAACCCGCAGCTTTATCCATCAGAATCATAAGTTATGTGCCTCAGAGACTGGAACAATGTGCTTCCAAAGCTGGGTTTATATGGAGGAGATCCCAGACGTATGTGGATGACACCCTGGATGTATATTCTTCAGAGACTCGAGTTATGTGCAGCAGAGACTGCAGCAGTGTGCACATGTGCATCAGCGTCTGGAGCTATGTGAATCAGAGTCGGGAGTTATGTGCATCAGAGAGCAGAGTTTTGTACATCAGAGACTGCACCTGTGGACTTGTGCACATCAGAGCTCAAAGCTGTGTGCATAAATATCTGGAACTGTGTGCATCAAAGCCTTTAACTGTGCACATCAGGGCTTGGGGATGAGTGCTCTGTTGCATACAGCTCTGACCTCTGATGCACGATATCAGACACACATAACCCCTTACCTCAGGAAACTCCACTAGCTACCAGTCATGAAGAGATGACAGTACAAGCCACTCACCCGCGCATACAAGGAACTACAACGAAGGACCTGTGTACCTCAACCAACACGTGACTTTTCACCAGCCCACCAAGAACTCAGATCCCTCGCCCTAGCGGCAACTCATCGCATTTGACGGATAAACAGAGGAGGCAGCTCCTTCGCCCATTTGGCGGCCAAGACCTGGAACCCCCTCCCCCTGGACCTCAGAGCCTCACCATCGCTCCAACAATTCAGGAAGGACCTCAAGACCTGGAAGTTCAACCAATAGGAGAACAAGCAGCATTATCAGACAGCGCCTCAAGACCCTCACGGGTGAAGTGGCCACGCTCTACAAATCCTGATTGATTGATTGACAAAGCTCCACTCTCAGGCATATGGCCCAGGCTCTGATGCACACCCCTCTGGGTTTTAGAGCACATAGCTTCTTTGGCACACTTATCACCAAGCCATGATGTATAAAGCTCTGGGCTGTGATGCTTCTAATTTCAGAGTTTAGGCGCCAATGCACACAACTCGCGATTTTGGATGGGCGCAATTCATTCGATTTAAAAAGATACAGACTGTGAAGACAACTATCCTGGTGAAGGGTGCATCAGTGGAGCTGTGTGAATCAATATTGTACCCATGTTGTTTTAGTGATAATACTAGTAAACCTGAGGCCACCACCTTAGCCTTACATTACATAGTGTGTTAATAAGTGATAGACCCCCTCTGACTGTCACTACTGTATTTTGAGACATAGGGCCTGTCTCTGTACTTTGGCATATGCAGTACACCCTCCAGAAATGGAGTATAGGGTCTCTTTGCGCTCTTAGTAGGACAGACCAGAAATCTGCCACTTGTTTTGTGCTATCCAACAACATTGGCAGAAGTCCTAACTACACTGTTTAGTGCACACTCGGATGTATACACGCTAAAAACGATGGACGAGGCATCTGCCGATTCTAAATAACCCCCATATCTCTTTTCAACGCGATACCTCTGGCCGGATATTGAGATTTATCAAGGTGGGAAACGGTTTGTTACATTATATCTGAGACTAGGGGCCTGATTTATAGGTCGTGGATGGGTTACTTCCTCACCAACATGACATATATCCTGTCCACCATATTACAAGTGCATTATGTCCAATGGCGCTTTTAATACGGAGGATGGGTATCCGTCACGTTTCTGAAAGAGGAAACAGCCCGCTGAACACTAAATTAGACACTAAATTCCTATCCAACACCCAGTGTAGACTTTGCTTCAGCTACTAAAGTTGCTGGTGGGGAATCAAGGTAGCTAACACATACCTGGCAAATCACACGGTACCACCGCGTGACACACAATATTAGCTCCCATCACAGTGTCCCAGTGAGGAGCCAATGTCACACAGTGGCAGGAAAAATGAGCTGAAAACCACTGTAAATAGTGGTTTTCCAGCTCATTTTCCGAGGCTTTGGATTGACAAAGTCCCTTAAGGAGTGTGAAAACACCCCAGGACATCAGCAGCAGCCTAAGCAAGCTTTTATAGGGGGGTGGGGGACAAGGGGGCGGGCTGGGGTTCAGAAGTGCCTCCTAGGTACTTCTCGGCATGAGACCCCGCCCACTTCAAAGCCCCATCCCCTCCTCACAGCTTGAGATGTTTCTTCAAATTGGCAGGTATACTAACAACTGACCAATCGGGAGTGAGGGGAGGGGCCAACGCCAGACACTGCCCAATACTCCTAAACAAGGCCTAGGGAAAAACCTGCATTTCTAATGAATGAAGCATTTCAAGGTTCATTTTTCGGATGTTCTTTTTACTTATCCAAACAGTTTACTATTTCTTACTTTACTATGTTACTTCTGATAATGTGGAAATGGGTTACATTTAATTCAAGGTGGGTCTCAGGAAAGGCAAGTGAAATAAGTCCAGAATGTACATAGGTCACGCCTTGGAATGGGTTTGTGTTTTAGGCAGAAAGGGGGGTAGCTTTTTTTGTAACATTTCGGGAAGAGCTAGATAAATGTAATATGCAAAAGGGGGTCGTGACCCGGTTATTGATTATGTTAATTGCTACTTAAAATCAATATGTTCACACCTACACCTGATTCAGACAGGAAAATTCTCGCTGTGTTACACGCCCCCCTCCTCTCTCTCTCTGTGTACTATGGTTATAATATTCTAGAAAATCTTTCATCTGCTGTTTTGCTGATGTCTAATTGAACAGCACTGGAACCGTTTTAAATGTGTTTTGGTATTTGGGACTTTGTGCCTTATTTCGAAAACTGTAAATGAGTGTGTTATAAACTCACTACACCGCTTCACACAAATACACCACATTAGCTCCGCTGTAATCAGGCATCGTAGCACAACCGGGGGGCATTCAGCCACCCGGTTGGTACCCCAATGATGAAGCATGACACCAACCAGGTTGGTGTGTGAGGGGTCTTTTAACAAAACCTAATGGTTTCCTGGCACTGTTCATCATAACAGGGAGTCCTGACTCTTTTCACAGTGGGTTCGTCCACATTGCTTCGCATGCATGTGTTATAATCTTGCCATAAATTAAGCACTAATATTTTAAGATTTTTATTACGAAATACCCACCCGATCAGCACCAGATTTATATTTGTTCAAAATAGTTTTACATTCTATTCATGATGATGCATAACCTTATGTGGGTTCCAGCAGTGTCACACAGGCTCCTGCAGTACTTGTGGCGCAGGGAGGATCCCACACTTCAGGGGGGCCAGTTCACCCTAAGACCTTTCAATTTTGTGAGATTAGAGAGTCTCAGGGACCCATCACCCCATTTGCAGATGGGCCCCATTATGATGTGTTACACCACTGGGAGTCCATATTGAAGGCAGCTTAAATTGGGAGGGATTTGTGAATCAGAGAAAATACGCATGTCTCATCCATATCAATACAACTAACTCAAGCTTGAAGGTAATCCCAACTTCTTTAGGGGGTCAATGCAGCCTCTGAGGACTGAGAACAAACAGCGCATCTTCAGTCTTGCATAGACTAGGGTAAGTGCTGGGAATTGTAGTGTGCTTCAAAAGTGATGGGCTGTCCAATGGGCAATGCCCCCTAAAACAGATTTTAAGGATATGTGGAAAAAAGAGAACCACCCAATGGGACCATAAGACTCTGGGCATCATTATGATGCCGAACGGTCGGACCGCTGCCCAGTGGGGTAGGAAGGGGGTGGGGTGGGTGCAGGTGGCCCCGGGTGTCATCCCGGAGGGCGGTGACAAAATGGCAAAAATATGTGCAACTATCTTTTTTTCCTTATTTTAATCATTTCAGTGAGGGTGGTGGGGGGTGACAAGGAATTTTCCGCACCGGGTACCAACTGACCTTGCTATGCCACTGCCGCTGCCCGATACCACAGCGGTCCGGGGACCGCCCGACAGGCAGGCAGAGGTCCAACCGCCCAATTACGATGTTCCAGACGGGCTGGCGGGCAGAAAAGTGCTCTATAACACTGCGGCTTGTGCTGAAATCCCTGTTCTCTGCGATCCGACCGGGTGTATCGTAATGCAGCAGTCGGACCGATGCCCTGTATGACAGGCGGATCACCACCTTCTACCTGTCGCTGGTGGTCTGCCCGGCATCATAATAATGTCCTCTTCCCCTGCTCACATTACCAGCCCATTTTGCGGCAAACAGGGCCGACCTTGTGATGACCCAAGTTGTCTCAATCATATCACGGAATGAGCCGAGGAACAGGGTTTCCCAGGCCACAGCTCATTCTTTGCCTTCTAAGCAGTTTATCCAACCATAGGCGGGCAGAAAGCCACAGACTTAGCCTTAACATGCCGGGCTTGTTTTCTCAACCCACCCTAAGCCGTGGAGGCTTTGTTGGTTTGACGGTTTCTCTAGCAACGCAAAAGCTTGGATTCGGGGTTGGACTGATTGATTTTTGTCATGTGTTTCTCCAGGGCCGGACTGGCCGTAGCGGGCCCCGGGCATTTTCCCGGTGGGCTGCCAGGGCAGGGGCCGGTTTTGGGCCCCTGGGAGGCGTTTTTGTTACCGGTGGTCGGCAATATCAGCCCCCGTAACAAACTCGGCAGAACCCGGCCCCAGTAAACAGCTTGGCTGCACCCCCCTCACCGAGGGGGGCCCAGCCGAATAGTTTGCCAGGACCGGTTTCGGCTCCCAGTCCGTGTATTTCTCTATTGAGGGGATTGCCCACCCAAAGGCCCTTCCACTGCTCTACATTTAGCCACTATGTTTGCACGAATTACCTGATTTGGAGTGCAACCTGCCGAACATGGTAGGAGAAGAACTCTAGGGATGTGATGGTGGCAGACATGATTGAGAGAACCTGTCAGACATTGAACAGGCCTGAATGAAGGATCTAGCAAATACAATGCCCTAACTCCTTATCCCTATAAGCGTGTGCAGAAGTGATGAGCGTGAAGTTTGCAATTGTGATTCCGAAATAAGCACTGGCAGGGGCAATAGGTTTGTCGTTTGTGTCTGGATTGCATACAACGCACAAATATCAAGTGTATTGCAATTATTTGTGTAGTGGGGTTGAGTGTAGAGAAAAATATCTGAAAAATTGATTTTGCCAGAAAGGTTGCTTTGTTTTCTGCAGCATCAATTTATCAGATGCTTTTGTCACTGCTAACTTTTTATTGCTCCCAGACCACTCCCCAATTGATTTTTTATGCGAAATAGCCTCTCATGCATGACACCGGAGCCGAAGTACATATCCAAACAATCAATAAAAACAAGAATTGGCAAAGCCGAAAGGGCTCACTGTTGAAACGTCTTGGCTTTGCCAATGGTTTTAGCCATGTGGCACATCATCCCTCATGGTGTAACACATGGCTAAAGCATGTTAAAAAAATCAAAGCTTCTGACATGATTGGCCACATCATTTTGTAGTCGTGTGCCACTATGCCTATAAAATGACGTACCTGCTTTATTTCCTTTTAGTTACCAGTCGGAGTGGGATCGGTAAAACAGTTTATTTTTTTAAGCGGCTGAAGGAAAGCGGCACTGAGGAAAAGAACATGGAAGAAGCAGCACAGGAGGGCGTGGGTGGAGTGGAAGTAACATGGGGTGAGGGGCGGATGCAAGATGGGGAACGGATTGGAGTGGGTTTTTACTGTAGGAAGGGTAAGCTACCCAGGGGGCGCAGGTGTGGGGTGCAAGCAAAATGGGACCAGAAGCAACACAGCGGATGGAATCAATATGGGGGCACAAGTGGGAGGATGCAACATGGGCAAAAATAGCAATGTGGAGCTGAAAAACTATGAAAAAAATTAGCATCTGAAAAAGTGAGTAGTGGAAGGACATCGTAATGCATCAGTGATTCAGGAGTAAGACTAACACACGGAGAGAAAGGAAAGCCCACAAGCAAACGAATAAGAAGCAAGCAAATGAGTGTGACAATGGCGCTAACCAATGATAAGCAGTAGGTGGGCTCTAAGCCCACTATAAGATAACAATATATTCTGCAAAAGACTGCGTATGTGCTGCTTAGGCAAGACCTAAAAGGGGGACTATGAAATACACTTGTGGGATGATCCAGGAAGAGATTGACAATGTCACAAGCCAATTACTGAAAGATTCAAAGAAGCCAATAGCTAAAGGAGGCTAACCCGAAGTTTAGAAAACAATATGTTTGCCATGAATGCTGCAAATGCCAAAGTACTGTTTGAAGTGGTAAAGGAGCTCTCGGGTGACACCTGCTTACCCAAGCCCCCTGACCTTAACTCTAAAAAATGCAACGATCTGGCCATTTTTTTTGTGGAGAAGATAGACAAAATCTATTCTGAATTCCACAACTACTCTAATCATCCCAACGCCAGTACTGAACCACAATCTACCCATTCCATACCTCCTCTTACCACTCAAGAAATGACCCAAGCTAATAGCACTAATCTAATTAATGAATGGCTTCCCATGGATACCGCCTCTTTTCATAATATCCTTACTACCATTAAGTCCGGTTCCCCGCAAGATCTTATCCCCACTACTCTACTCCAAAAACTTGACCCCCACATACTTTCCCCATCATGCAGCTTCTCAATATGTCACTCACGGAAGCTTGTGTTCCTGCAGCGTGGAAGCACGCTATGGTCCTTCCTTTATTGAAAAAAGCTAATTCCGATCCTGAAATTCTTTCTAACTTCCGCCCAATCTCTCTCCTTCCCATTTTTTCCAAGATTTTGGAAAAACATGTTAACCTTCAACTGACCCATTTTGTGGAAACCGGCAACATCCTCCACTCCTCTCAATCTGGTTTTCGTGCCGGTTTTTCAACTGAGTCGACCTTACTGGGTGTGACCGAAAATATCCGCCAACAAGTTGACAGAGGAGAAACGGTAGCTCTCATCCTATTGGACTTAAGCGCAGCTTTTGATACCGTGTCTCATTCTTTTCTCCTAAAAGTTCTTAACATTAAGGGCATCGGCGGCAAGGCCCTCCTGTGGCTGTCCAGCTTTTTATCTAATAGGACGTTCCAGGTCTTTTCCCCCACAGCTCTTTCCTTGACTCATGCATCGCCTTATGGAGTCCCTCAGGGCTCCATTCTCAGTCCCCTACTTTTTAATATATATGTTAGTCCATTGGCAAGTATAGCAGAACAAGCTGGTCTGACCATCTATTCCTACGCGGATGACACTCAACTTATTTTTTCACTCTCCCACAAAGAAACCTCCAACCCTCCCTCCCTGCAAGCAGGACTATCTAAGATAGCCGACTGGATGCACAAAAACAAACTCAAGTTAAATGGTGGCAAGACCGAACTCCTCATTTTTGGAAATAACAAACCACTCTGGGGCCCCCAACATTGGCCCTCTGAGATGGGTGATCCCCCCATTCCATCTTTTTCAGCACGGAACCTGGGCATCATTATCGATGACCTATTGACTATGAAACAACAGGTGATCAGAGTAGCCTCTGCCTGTTTTGTAATTCTGAAGTGGCTCCGAAAAATTCTCTGGATGCTTCCAGCGGCTTCCCAAAGAACTGTTGTACAGGTGCTGGTCATTTCCAGATTGGACTACGGAAACGTGCTCTATCTGGGTGCAAATAAAGAAGTACTCCACAAACTTCAAGTAGTCCAGAATTCTGCGGCCAGGCTTCTCTGCCAACTCCCCAGAACTGCCCCGACCTCGGGTGCTCTTCGTGAACTTCATTGGCTGAGAATTGAGAGCCGCTCCAAATTCAAAGCCCTATGCTATATGCATAGAATCAATACGGGCTCAGCTCCCAAGTACCTTAGAAATTTGGTCCAACGCTATCAACCCTCACGATCTCTCCGATCCTCCAATCAACAAAAATTCCAGGTGCCCAGAATCAAACGTGCCAAAATGGGGGGAGGTTCTTTTGCCTTCCTGGCTCCCTCCCTCTGGAACTCTCTTCCTACTTACTTACGTCATGAAAAGGTGTTTATTAGATTTTCGCAAGGAACTTAAAACATGGCTCTTTCACCAGTAACTCTTCTAGGTTGACTTCTTGATCCTGCCTGTTTTGCTTTGTCCTAGGCGCCGGGAAACCTCCGGGTAGCTGTGCGCCATATATAAATAAAATAAATAAGTAATAAATAAATAAATGCCAAAAACTTCAGAAATATCAAACCTACAAAGGTACACCATCGCCCCTATTTAGATGTTTGGTTTGTAGTAAACCCATGAGTAATAGAAGGCCAGCTAATGTGCTGGCAATGTCACTTAGTCCCCAGAGGTAAATAGTGTGGTAGGAAATGAACCACAATATAAATCTTCATCCAAACTACACACAATTTTAACTGTAAATAAACCTGGAGATATACTGAGAGACAGCACCAGAACTGGCTAACACGGTCATTTCACTATGCCAAAAGTTCCTGAAAGAGCACACGGTGAGCCACCTAGAAATAATTGTTGCTGGCGACGACTAACCCCACGATGAAGCATGCCGTCAAGGGGATGGGGTTGCATCTTATTTTTATTTTTAGAAAACCAAGAGACAGATTTGGTCCTCAGGGTTTTCTAAGTCCTAGTGCCCTTTGTTGTATAAATATCATTTAGACCCCAGTGGTAAATCCCACGAAAAAACACCCCAGGACAAATAAAATTTGCCCTGGCCATCAGATGTATGTTTGTGCCTCGTTAACCGTTGCTGGCAGAAAACTATGAGAAAATGACACAACTTTTTTGCAGCCCTTATAATCCCTTTTAAAAAAAAATATATGTGCATGATAGTTACAGAGAGCTAAAAACTGTGCCATGGCCAAAACAAAAACAAACAAAACGTTATGCCCGCTTCTAATAGGTGCTAATGATAAATCGGAAGTAAGAAGTGTTTGCACAAATAATAGCCCTACTGTTTGTTTCTCAATGGCCATTACTAAATTGAGCAGAGTGTTGTCACCATCAAGACAACCTAGTTCCCTGTAATTGCTGCAGGCCACTGAACTTCACAGTGATGTTTCCTAAACCAGAGACATGGTGTGGAAAAGAAGAGCCAAGGGTCCTTTTTAGGTCTCGCTAGCGTAGGCTGCGCACATGCGCAGTCTCGCTGGCGAGATAGAATGTTTTGGGGATTTTTCAGTAAAGGGCTTTAAGCCCCGCCCCTCTTTCCCATTGGCCGGCGTCACCGTTTATGCTAAACGGCGGCCAGCCATTGGGAAAGAGCTGTTGGTGACGTTTTCGCTCGGCTTTTTCTGCCGTCCCACTTGGACGGCCTTGCCTGCTTTCCTTCTGAAGTAAAAGGTTTCTTATCTTTATGGGGCCAAACACATGGCCCCATAAAGATAAGAAACCTTTTAGCAGGCGAGGCCGTCCAAGTGGGACGGCAGAAAAAGGCAAAAGAAAACGTCATGGAGAGAGCTTGTTGAGTCATCTACTGATGGTTGTTGTATTACAGCAGACACTTGGGCTTGAAAATGTAAGCGTCCGAGAAGTCAAGCACAGCAGTGGTTCCTGCATAGAATCATGGGTTTGGCCACCAAGAGCCACTGGACTTAGGACATTGCTAAGATGATGGCTCAGAATAGCAGAGTTTCAGACACAATGATTCATCATGCTCAGGTACAATATTTCACAAAGGTTGTGACAATCAACAAATATCCTATGACCAGTCAGCAGTAATGTTTTGAAAAGGAATGCCTCTTTAATACAATATTAGAAAGATAGAGCCTTCGAAGAGGAGCACAGCCATTATGGTCCCCGCTCCATGACACAGGTTTAAATATTTTGATACAAAGCGTCCAAGAAAATGTGTGCAATAATGATATAAGCACCATGGCCAAGATGGGGATTGATATGTTCCTCAGAAAAAGGATGTTACTCTTTCTGAAGCATTGGAGTCACCAACACAAAGCTTTGTAAAGGTTACCGGAAACTCTCCTATGCCCCCTCCCCCACCTTCTCCTCCTTTTCTTCCCACATGAGAAGTCTTTGGCCTCGATTTTGAGTCTGGAGGATGGAGTAAAAGAAGTCACGGTGTTAGTGGACTTTACGTCCGCCGCTAATCTTTTACTCTGCACACCAAATTTAGGCTTCACCGACATCCCCAAACCTGACTATTCATCTGACTAAAAATTGGGCAAGCGGACGAAGAGTTTGGCGGACAGGGTAATCTGTCGCCGTTGTGACGGAGCACCCTGTCCGACTAACTAAATTAGGCCCTTCTATGATCCCTTTTCATTCAAAATCATCTCCATTCACACACCCCCTCCCATGTCTGGTCATCCTACTCTATTTCGGAATTTAAATCTCTGTATTTCAGGATCGACTACATCCTTGTAGGCCTTCATGCCCATTATCCTCATAAAACACTCTGTTCAACTCTCAGCTTCCCACTTTCTGCACCTCTTTCACTGCTCCATGCACTCTGGTTGTGTTCCTCTGCCCTTCAAGCAAGTCATTGTCATCCTCTTCTAAAGAAGCCTTCTTTTATCACCTCTGAGCCACAGGACTCCTGGGAAGTCTTGGTAAACCACTTCTCGATTTCATACTTCCTTCAAAGCTCGTGGCCTACTTGAAACTAATCAAGCACAACTCTACCAAGGTGAAGGAACAGCATGCATCCCTGACTCCATCTTAAGTGATCTCCACAAGCACAGGAGCACGAACAACCAAAATGAGAGCAGCTGTTGTTTGCTGTACTTGTGTACTTTATGCTTTTGTTTTAGCATTTCCTGCTAAAATATATCTCTAAATGCAGAATTTGCATTTCACATAATCATGCATAATTTCACATAATGTTCCTGAAATTCCACGTAATTGTACTAAAGCAAACTATGCAAATTTTGCACACCCTTATTCGCAACCCTAGAGTCCCAGACTGGTACTCTGTTTCTTCATCCCTCTTCAATGTCTGGCTTCATTGATTTTCCTCACTGCTTCAAGCCTTCAGTTTCTCGTTTGTTCCCATGGAGACAACACTCAAATGATTTTTGGACTATTTAGCTCTGCTCATCACTCAAACCATCGCTTCTCACATCTTCTCGGGCATTCACTACTTGATGCAGTAGAGTCCCAACAACTACGTTTGTGACAAAAGAGACATCGTCCTCCTCAATAAACAGACATATCTCTGGAATTCTTCTTTCTAGCTGCATTTTCTCCATACCCACCCCCTGACGTGAAACAACTTGAGTTCCATCTCAGTGGACTTCACTTTGGCTTACTCACTTACTTTAGCCAATCACTCCATCAGCTCTGGTTCCTTCCCCCTCAACATCTGCGAAAAAAACATTACGTCTCCTTGCCCACCGACCTCGTCATAGTTAACGCCTTCAGAGTTGACGAGCTGCAACTACCCTGACCTGCGGTTCCCTTCTTTCCTCCGACACAGGCTTGAGAGAGTACAGAACATAGCTGCTTTCCACTTTGAGAAACTCAAAACATTTGCCTCACATCGCCTTCCCTCGCTTCTACCTAATAATCTCCTGTGCTCAAGCATCATCAAACTTAAACACCACATCTAAAACCCCCCAAAGCCCTGCTTAATTTGAGCTGGTGGTTTCTGGTGTGCAGCACCAGCACTTAATTGTCAACACCAGCACTTATGACAGTCTACCCCATGATGGAGCTGTTTGTATAATTTAGAGATGAGCACGACAGTTGTATATTAATTCACTATACATTAAAAGTAGATAATACCTCCCGCCCAAGCCATTCTTATAGCTTTGGGGGCCTGGAACAGTCTGAATTGTCACGCTTGTAGGGTGTGATGGTTAGTAGTTGTGTTGGTACTGTCACTGGCAGCGCTGGAAGGGACTATGGGTGGTGCAAGCTGCAGTGGCCTCCTGATGAGAGCCCTGGCACTTATGTTTTTACAAACTAAGCACTGCCCCAGTGCATTCCCTCCAGACGCCTACAGTCCATGATAAACAGGATCCCCTGTGTGTCAGGCTTTGATAAGATCAGAACTCGTTTTTGTGCTTTATTGGTGCTTATGACCCGGTTGCTGAACCTCACCCTCACTTCATTAGTGGGATGAAAATCACCTGTTAATTGCCAATTTTCATCAAAGCTATTTACTGCCTATCAATGTCTCCCATGCCTGCTTCTTTGCCTGCGCCCATCAGGACTAGCCTTCCCCGTTTAAGCCAATTTATCACATCTATTGACCACCAATGTCTCCTAGCGCCAGGAGACCACACTGGGGTTGGACTGGGCTCTACGCAGTCACATAAACAGATGGACAAGGTTCTTGGGAAACTGAAGCAACAATAGAGAAGATGTGGTCTAACAGCTAGAGAAGATGACTTGGGAAATGGGGAACAGGTTTTGAATCCTGGACTCGACTCAACATCCTGTGTTTCTGGATAAAACATTTAATCCTTGTGCCTCTGAACACAGAAAAAATGAACAAATTAAATTACGATGTGTAACTAATGTGATTCTGTTGTAAAGGGTTCTAAAGGCTTAGTCCGATTCTGTGCTTAATAAAACTTTTAAAAAACAGTTCATAGTCACCATTTGCACACAAATATCAAGGGGGTTATAGTATGGCATAGGCAAATTCTTCAAGTTACTCAACATACCATGTTTTATTAACACGCGCGTAACCACACAAGTAAACCAACCAGGCAGAGAATGTGCAACAATTTTAATGTAGTTTTGCTCTAAAAAAGGAGGCACAAAAAACAAGCACTGACAAAGCCTATAGATCTGACTTTAAACCGGGTTCAAGTCTCGGCAATGACGCTCAACATCCTCTGATTCTGGGCAAATCACTTAATCTCCCCGTGCCGAACAAAAATGAATGTGTCCTTGTGTAACACAACTGGTGCTCATGCAAAGCGCTCTGATACCTGACATCTTCAGGTCAAGTGTGCGCTACATAAAACTCAGGAAAAAAAAATACCAACAAATGTAAACACAAGCATTCACAAATGCTGTTTGCATGCATTGTGTGTACAAATGTTGTGTGTCACATTATAGCCTGTGCCAATGTTGAGGGGAAAAAAAGCAAAACATATTTCTGTCTGTGGGGAATGCGCATAAGAAAAAAAAGACTGAATGTGACAAACAGCACAGTTGAGTTTATTGTTCAGATTTGGGATAGCCTTTCAGGTATTCTAATGGAAGCAATTTCTGAAAGGCAGAATGATACATACTCGGCTGATAGCATGAGGCGAGTCAGTAATAGTTCACTGGGTGGAGCCAAACCAAAGCCACTCTATGCACATTTAAAGGAATTACCGAACATATGTGGGCGGAATTTGTGTAGTCGCGCTACGCAAAGCTCTGCGAAACGGTAAAAAATCTCTGCGAGCACGCAGAAATTCCACAAACACGCAGAATTGCTTGTTCCGCCTGTTCGAAATGCTTTTTTCCTGTTCACGAGCGCTGTTTGCGTGCTCGGGGGAAAATATCTCGCAAACAAGCATTTTGAAAGCGCGAACAAGCAAAAAATTCCGCGAAGTCGCGGATCACGGAATGTTTGGCAATTCCGCATTCTCCACGGAACGCAAATTACCCAAATTCCGCAAATTCCGCGAGCGGAACGGAATTTACGCCCAGGCCTATTTTCAAGGTAGCTGTGCTGTCAATCCAGACCTAGAAAGGGAAGTGCATTTTGTCATTCAGGGATATAATACTTTGGGGTTCATGTAGAGTATGTGAGAAGCTGTAAAAAAATCCACTGAAATATGTGGAATATGGTTTTCAGTGCATTTAGGGAGAATAACTGCATTCCAGCCCTAGTAGTACAAGAGCAGAAGCAAAAAGCTGCGACTAATTGAAATCAATAGTTGTGGAAAAACAGACAGAAACAATTCTTGCCCATCTATCTCTAATTTTGCAGTAACCATATGACTACTAGTTGTAGAATCGAAATTACCGAATCATGGTACAACAGCAAAAAAGCAGACATTTTGTAAGCGATTGCATAAGTGGTGCTGTGCTCATATTCCTCAATACAAGTGCAGCACGGCTCCACGGTACCGAAACAGTGGGATGAATTCCATTAGGGCCCTGAGAGGCCACCCACTGATGCCTTAAAACGTTCTTCTAACTCATTAAAGGGCTAATATTTTTCATGTTGCTCGGCACCACTAAAGGCCTTATAACAAAGTCGCTGATATCACCCGGTAACTCCTCCCCGGAGTTACTGATACCGGTATTGATAACTGTGGGAAGGGCGGTGGTGATAGAAATAAGAGGGATCATGAGTGGGACCCCAAGGGACCCAATAGAAATGAGGAATAACCGGTGGAATCAGTAATTCAATCCAGCAGGCAAAGTCCCTGAGTGAGAGGAGAAGTAAGAAGTCTGTAGAGTTCAGGGAAGGGTAGCGTTAAAGGGTAGGATAGGGTAGTTAGAATTCAGAGAAGGGTAGCATTAAGGGGTAGTAAGCTGTATTTAAGATCCAGGGAAGAGAGTAACATTAAATAGGTTTTATGATAGGAGGAAGGGTAGTCTTAAGAGCTAATTTTTTTTTTTACAGTTAAGGGATGGGTAGCATTAAAGGATAGTAACGTTTTTTAGGATTGAGGGAAGGGTAGCAGCGTTAAGGTGGAGTGGGGGATTTTCAGGATTCAGGGAGTTTTAGCATTAAGTTGTATTAATGGTTTTTAGGGTTCAGGGCATGGTAACATTAAGAGGTAGCAAGGGGTTTTTGAGGTTCAGGGAATGGTAGGATATAAGGGTAGTAAGGGCATTTTAGGGTTCAGAGAAGGTTAGTGTTTAGGAGTATTTCAGGGAAAGGTGACATTTAATAGGGTTTTTTTAAGGTTCAGAATTTTGTATTCGGAAGGAGCTGTAAGGGGGTTTTGGGGATCAGAGAGGCATAATTTTATATTACAGTTTAATAAGTAAATGAATTCATTTAATAGCTAAAAGAACTTTATTTCACGAAAATTAAATGTAATAGTATTGTAATTTAAAAAAATTCAACAATACATTAAAAGTTTAATTCACTTTTTTATATTGAAGTATATAAAGCTATTACTTACAAACTTATCTGCTATGTAAATGCACCCGAAATGTAAAAAACCTGCAATGAAAGTGCTCCAGATGTACTCAGCCGCGGTCGGTAGTAGGAGTAGCTGCATGGCGGTGACGTGAGGAGGGGGTGGGGCAGGGTGGGGAGTTACGGAGGTTTACAGGTAAATTAACATATAAATTAATAATACAAATGTCGTTGCGTGCATTGCATCCCCAAATGCGATGCAGTGCACGCAACGAAATTCATTTTATTAATGTATATGTTAACTTACCTGTAAACCTCCGTAATCCATAGTTTACTACCCCCCACCCTATCCCTGTCCCTGCCTCTGCCCCTCCCCCTCCCCACGTCACCGCCCTGCAGTTACTCCTACTACTGACCGCGGCTGGATGTACTTACCTCGATGTAATGACTCCCGGTGTAAAGGCTGAGGAAGGAGTTACTGACAGGACTCTGGAACAAATGAATAGGCAAACGGGAGCTTGAAAAACACCTCTGCGTGAACGTCTCGCCAGTCAATAAATCTTTAAACTAGGAATTAGAAAGAATAAACATCATTCTCTCAAGGAGTGCCATGCTAAATTATCTCTGAAGTTGATGTCAGAAATGGAAGGCGTGAAGGGCGGAGACTGCACGCAGCAACACATTTGTTTTCTGATTGCACTCTTCCCACCTGCTCTGGTGCCAGAGAAGAACAAACACATTAATTATCTAGGAGCTATGTAGCATCTCAAGTGGTGAGAGTCGCCGAAAGAGCAAGCTCCGTTGTAAAACAATAGTTGACTCAAGAAAGAGCGCTTGGAGCTTTTTTTTTTTTTTTTGCAGAGTTTTATATAGCGCGAACTTGACCCGAATCCAATCAGGTACCAGAGCGCTTTACATAGCACCAGTTACGTTACATGAGGACACACATTCATTTTTGTTGGGCACGGGGAGATTAAGTGATTTGCCCAGAATCACAGGATGTTCAGCGACATTACCGAGACTCGAACCCAGCTCCCCAGAGCCGAGGTCAAGCGCCCTAGCCGTTAGGCCAACTCCTATTGGATAAGCAATGAGCACAGCAGTCTGGAGGGTGAGCTCTCTTTCTGTGGAAGCACACAACTTTGGCCAAATCAAAAGCTGTACTCAGGTGAACCAACAACTGGGCAGAGCCACAGTCCCTCTCTGTAGTACTCCTTAAAGCTCTCATTTTAATCTCATTGGGTCGAGCCAAGGCAACGCTCTCTAGCCAGACCTAAATAAATATAGGAATGACTATCTACCGAATATATAGAAAAGCGCACGAGAGGACATCCTTTCTCAATCTCCAACTAAACATCAAATGCCCAGCCAGCCAACGAAGACCATGGGCAGCATGGAGTTGGCACACAGTGCAGCGAAAAGAAGGTCAGAGGAAGGATACACTGAAGAAGTTAGTAGGTTAAAGAGGACCAAGGAAAACCGCAGAAAGATTAAACTAAGGTAGAAATGAGCAGGGCCAGACTGGGAACCAAAAGCAGCCCAAACAATGTTGACCGAGCAACCCCCACCCCCTGCTGCTTCTGTTACTGGGGGCCGATATAGCAGCACCGCTGCAAATCCGGCCCCAGTAACAAACAAAATGGGCCCCACCGCTGCAAAATCAGCCCTCACCTTACCAGCCTCCCGGGGAGATGCCTGATGCCCGCTACGCCCAGTCTGGCCATGGAAATGAGTGGGAAATAAAATAAAATAATAAGACGGGGTTTTGGAAAACACATAGCAACAGGCGGAGAAAGAAGAATCCACCCTCCCTGTTAATGCCTTGATTCATGCATGCTCTTCCACTAAGAATGCCAATGCACTGGGATCTACTGGATCACCTGCTGCAATGCCCTCAGTTATTCCAGAATGCAGTCCTACCAGGAGTGAAGATCTAAGAAAGACCACAATGTCTCCCACGGTTGCAAATGTGAAGGTATTGGGCTGGGCTGTGCTTGTGTGCTGAGTGCCCATGCTGCCTGAGAGGCAAGCCTGGCAGCATCATGCACAGATACTCCGCACAGGAAGAGGTGGCTGTGCAGTGCTTAATTTGTAAAACATTAAGTTCCAGGGCCCTTCTCAGAAGTCCACTGCAGCCTGCACCACTCATACCCTGCCAGCTCCGCCAATAGCAGTGTCAACATAACACCTAACCATCGCACTCCTTCAAGTGTGACAACTCAGACTAATTCAGGCCACAAAAAGCTACAATGGCACGAGAGGCTGGCATTATTCATGTTCAATTTATATAGACTTAACAAACATAGTTGTTGTGCTCATCTCAAATTAAAAGCCAGCGCCACCATGTGGTGGACTGCAACTAGAGCCGATGCTGACAATTAAGTGTGGGTGCAGAACACCTGAAGCCACCAGCATAAATTAACAGCTGTGCCTGGTCCGTGAATGGTTTTCCTAGCTTTCAGCAACACCCACAGGTCAGCAGCTTCTGGGACTGAGAAGTCAAATTATAACATTTTGATCACATTCAGCAACATTTGAGGGTTAGTTTTACTTTTCCCAAAATATTACAGGACTGGATTTAGAACAGTAAATAAGCCAGCTGTGCTACTTTGAAGAAATCAGCATTTAAAAAAAAATATTACTACTGGAATGTAAATGACGTGTCTCAGCATCTGAAAAACTCAGCTGCCCTCAGGTGAAAAATATATATATATATATAATAAAAAAACACTTACCTTGCCGTGCCCGGTCCCACGTCTTCTCTCCGCGCCAGACAGGAACAGGAAGTACAGCCAGGCTCCGCTGACCAATCACAACGCTGAAATGCAGCATTGTGATTGGTTTTGAGTGTCCTGGTTCGATGCTCAACCATGGAATGGGGGCCTGGGGTTGTTCTCCATGCAGGCTGCAATGCAGCCTACATGGAGAAGAGGAAAGTGCGCATGACTGGTTTGGGCAGCCTGAGAGGGCCGGCCAAACAGTCATTGCACACTTAGGAGTGGGCAACCCACTCCTCCCCTGTCCTGCTCTGAGAGTAGAGCAGCCTCACCCACCCGCACGCAAAGAGGCAGGAATTATAAAATTATAATAACTCTAAGTTATTATCATTTTATGTATCTTCTTCCTTGCACTGCTTAAAAGCAGTGGGGCGACACTCCTCCGCCATAGCAGAGGAGCCGCCCCTGTTCCAAACTGCCCTGATTAGTACACATGGCCCACTTTGCGATCTAATTTACTAATGAGGGCCACTTTTATTTTGGTGCCCGGGACCTGTTTTCTGTCCCAGGCTGACCCTGGCTGAGGATATGAAACTGAAGGCAGTGCCGCAGAAGCACTCTACGTGATCTACAACACCAGCATTCTAGAACCTTATGTTGGCATCCGGGCTTCACGGCGGCCATTTCACTGAGGTGACTAGAGACCCTTCGCTGCTTCGTCTTCTGGACCCCCTGACTTAGGGCTGTGCACATAGTGGCATACAGCCCGCCCCGGGTGCTTTTAAGGACGCGTGCTGCTTTTAAAGTCCTTGTGCATTTTACATACAACAATCCAGGGAGCCAAGCCTCTGGTTTTTAAAGACTGAATCCTGTGCGTTCAGCACACACATGCCTTTCAAAGTTCCCTCGCGATACCTGTCAACGGCTGGGGGCGCTCACTCTCAGCGCCCGCTACGACGCTGGGGAACTCATTACCACAGAAAACACGGAGAGGAACGAACCTGCTGAGGTTTTTGAAAGATGTAAGCTTTATTTTTCTCCTGCTAGAATATTATCAATTCATAGTTGGTTGACATGTAGTGGCTAGAAGCCCTGTGGTGTTAGTGCTGTCCTTGGCCAAATAAAAGCCCTTACTTAACAATAATAACCTGGGGAATAGGAAAAATAAATTTAAAGGGAAAAACACTTAGGTAAATTAATCAAAAGGGGAAAAACTAGTTTGCGAATATTTCTCTCATGAAAGTCACAAGAAAGTGGCATACAAAGCAAAGAAAATTTGGACAGCCTTGGTTCTTCATAGGAGAGGCGTGGTCTCAACAAGCATTTGCAATACAATGCATTTGTCAGAGTTAAAGTTATTGGCATTGTAAAAAATCTTTTATCTATGTGTTTTGGTTTGGAGCGTAGTGGATGTATGAACAGAGGCACAGCTGCAGCACTGCCTAGAGGACTTGGAATGAGGAATTACCACTGGGAACAGAGAAGCAGCTGCAGCACACTCTAGAGGACTTGGAATGAGGAATTACCGCTGGGACCAGAGAAGCAGGCGCAGCACAGTCTAGAAGACTTGGAATGAGGAATTACTACTGGGAACAGAGAAGCAGCTGCAGCACAGTCTAGAGGACTTGGAATGAGGAATTACAGCTGGGACCAGAGATGCAGCTAGCAGCACTGTCCAGAGGACTTGGAATGAGTAAGTACCGCTGGCACCAGAGAAGCAGCTGCAGTGCTGTCTGGAGGATGTAGAATGAGGAATTATCACTGGGACCAGAGAAGCAGCTGCAGCGCTGTCCAGAGGATGTAGAATGAGGAATTACCAGTGGGACCAGAGAAGCAGTTGCAGCACTCTCTAGAGGGCTTAGAATTAGGAATTACCGATGAGACCAGAGAAGCAGCTGCAGCGCTTTCTAGTGGACTTAGAATGGGGAATTACAGATGAGATCAGAGTCACAGCTGCAGAACTGCCTAGAGGACTTAGAATGAGGAATTACCGATGAGACCAGAGAAGTAGCTGCAGCGCTGTCTAGTGGATTTAGAATGGGGGATTACCGATGACATTAGAAAAACAGGTAGCAGCACTGTGTAGAGGACTTCGAATGAGGAATTACCAACGGGACCTGATAAGCAACTAGCAGCAGTCCCTAGAGGTTTTAGAATGGTGAATTGCCACTTGGACCAGAGTAGCAGCTGCAGCGCTGTCTAGAGGACTTGGAATGAGGAATTACCTTTGGGACCAGCGAAGCAGATGCAGCACTGTTTAGAGGACTTAGAATGGGGAATTACCGATTAGACCAGAGAAACAGGTAGCAGCACTGTGTAGAGGATTTAGAATGAGGAATAACCAACGGGACCAGAGAAGTAGCTAGCAGCACTGCCTAGAGGACTAAGAATGAGGAATTACCACTGTGACCAGAGACACGGCTGCAACGCTGCCTAGAGGATTTAGAGTGGGGGAGTTACTGACGGGACCAGAGAAGCAGCTAGCAGCACTGTATAGAGGACTCAAAATTAGGAATTACTAACAGGACCAGAGAAGCAGCTGCAGCACTGCCTACAGGACTAAGAATGAGGAATTACGACCAGGAACAGCGACACAGCTGCAGCACTGTCTAGAGGACTTAAAATGTTGGAATTTCCAATGGTACCAGAGTAGCAGCTAGCAGCACTGTCTTGGAAGACTTAGAAAGAGGAATTACCAACGGGACCAGAGAAGCAACTAGCAGTACTGCTTAGGGGACTATGAATAAGGAATTACCACTGGCGCCATAGAAGCAGCTAGCAGAACTTGCTAGAGGACTAAGAATGAGGAATTACCAATGGGACCAGAGAAGCAGCTAGCAGCGCTGTCCAGTGGCCTTAGAATGAGAAATTACTGATTGGACCAGAAAAGCAGCTAGCAAGCAGCATTGCCTAAAGGATTAAGAATGAGGAATTACCATTGGTACCAGAGAAGCAGCTGCAGAGCTGTCTAGAGGGCTAAGAATGAGGAATTACCACTGGGACCAGACAAGCAGCTAGCAGCACTGGCTAGTGGACTAAGAAGAAGGAATTACCACTGGCGCCATAGAAGCAGCTAGCAGCACTGGCTAGAGGACTAAGAATGAGGAATTACCACTGGGAACAGAGAAGCAGCTAGCAGCACTGACTTGAGGACTGAGGAGGAGGAATCACTACTGAGACCAGAGAACCAGCTGCAGCACTGTCTTGAAGACTTAGAATGAAGAATTACCATGGCTAGAGGACTAAGAATGAAGAATTACTACTGGGACCAGAGAAACAGCTGCAGCACTGACTTGAGGACTGAGAATGAGGAATTACCACTGAGACTAGAGAAGCAGCTAGCCGCACTGGTTTGAGGACTAAGACTGATGAATTTCCACTGGGAACAGAGACACAGCTGAAGCGCTGCCTAGAGGCCTAAGAAAGGGGAATTAACACTGGGAACAGAGATACAGCTGCCACATTTGTGACCAGATAAAGAACAATATTTCCAGCCCTGTTTACAGAAACTGTTGCTCGGAGCAAATGAAACCTAATTAACGCTAAAAACTAAAGATTGGGTGAAAGGGAGAGAACACATGGAGAAACTGTGGGTGGGAGGGGGAAGTAGTAACACTGCTCAGCTGCTCTGGTGTGCAATATTTCCAGAACATGAGGCTGGCAATCGTAAAAAATAGTTTGCTAAATAAACTGAAATGGACAGAAGCAAAATGAGCCCTGTTACAGGGCAAGTCACTGTGGAAGGGAATGACAGATCAAAAGGAGGGACAAATGGGCACGATTTTCCATTCAAAGTAAGGAATTCAGAAAGGCACCAGGAACAACCAATGACAAGTGATGGGCCATCTTGAAGTCCATGTACTGAATACACAGTGCCTTGCATAGCAGCACATGCGTGCAGTGAGGCTCGACCTAAAAAGCATGATTCTCAAAGACATGCATAAATCTGAGCATGCAGGCCTGCACCACCACATGGCTACTAATTTATGAATAGCAGGATTTCACAACCATTTGCACAAGCTTTTCTGGAAACCTGCAGCCGTCACGCTGTTCCAGGAGTGCTCGTGGAAAACGTTTCTCAGTTGCAAATTACGACCATGCAAAGTGTTTTCCGCTTGTGCAGTTGAACGTAGCTTATATGTACTCATGTGGAGCTGCCACCATGTTTGTGCAACTCCTCTTTATTTTTAGTTTTTTCGCGCAAGGAAAATATGACTACATGTGAAGAAACCTCTTCTCCATCATGTAGGGGGATATACCTTCCCACGTTCACCTCTGGAAATTGATTTACTCCTACATTCGAATGGAGTACGTCTTTATTTCCAGGGTGAGTATAGGTCATAATCTCATGAGTTTCCATGTCGTCCCTGCCCTGTAGTAGTATTTAGTGATGCATAATTTACCCCCATGGCCTATTATGCAGGGGTAAATGGTTTTAGGAGTGCAAGCTCACCCTTGGGACTCACTATTCAAACCATTTTCACATGTAAATTGAACTTCCAGTGCAAATATCTTTGTAAATTGGGTCCAGTGGTCGCAGGTGTCCCAGTATGTTTGGACATGTTCGGCCCCCTCCCACCCCGATACATCGCATACGATACATCGCATACATTCACAACGCGGTATTTTACATCACGTTCGTTACAACGCAAGTCGTTACAATGACTTGCGCTGGAGGGCGCAGGACTTAGGAATAGTATGATTTACTATTCCAACTCCAGTCTACGTACAGTAGGGAAGGTGTTGAAATAGTAAATCATACTATTCCCTCGGTTACAGCGCCATCCAGCGCAACGACTTGCGTTGTAATGACCGCGATGTAAAGGCATTACGATGCAAAGCCCATATTGTAATGGATGTCTCCCCCCACCCCTGCAGGAGTAGGAAGACGCTGTGGTAGCAGGTCCTGTACTGGTACTGCGGTTTGAACGTTAGGACTCAATAAAGGTGGTACTTCAACCTGCAGGGATTCCCATTTAAGAGCAAGAAGAACTCTCCAGCACTGAGTACCTGCACTTCTTTAATTTGAAAGGGAGAGTATCTGCACTTCTCAGCCCTGCTGCAATACATTTAATGAGAGAGTAACGGCCTATCTCAGGAGCAAACAGGGACTGTCGATAGTGAGTACCAGTGAGTGCTTTAAATGGGCTGCTACTGTCCGGCACTGAGTATTAGCACTTTTTTATTTTGCTAGGGAGAGTACCTGCACTTCTCAAGAGGTAATAGTTTTAATTGGAGAGTACCAGAACTTCTCAAGAGAGATGTAATAGTTTTAATTGGAGAGTACCAGAACTTCTCAAGAGAGATGTAATAGTTGTAATTGGAAAGTACCAGCACTTCTCAGAAACGAACAGGTAGTCTGGTACAGGGTACTTCCACTTCTATTTTTCCATTTCAAGCACTGGTACCAGTTGCTTTTAAAGCACTGGCTGTGATTATAAAGTGCTTGCATAAAAGCTCAAAGGTCTAAAAACTCCACCGTACCAGCTCCTATATGGTGCAAACGGAGCAAACCTCACCAGCCTGAGACTGCCCCTGGCGCCGGAAGGATGCGCCCCCTGCTCTCTCACCTCTGACCCCAGCGCTTTCCCCGTAGCTGATCTCCAGGAAGGCTGCACTGCCCGTGGTTATTTATCCAGGAAGGTGTTCACGCGCACGTGGCCGGGAACGCCCACTGACCCTAGAATGCCCTTGGTGATGCTCCGTGACCCGAGCTCCCGAGTTGACTTCCTCTGACGTCACAGTGTGTGCCAGGGCTCCAGAGAGCATTGTGTGCGGTGCGGTGCCCCTCCCGAGGGGCGCCGCGTCCGGAGTGCTGACTCCGCATCTTTGAAGATTACAGCACGGTGCAGTGAACCTTGGTGGGCCCAAACTGCTCGTCACACAAACTATACCATGCAGAGGCGCAACTAGAGCCAAATTTCGGGGGTGGGGGGGCTGAGCAAAAATTTCGGGGGGGGGGGCTGAACTTTAAGCAATAGGCAGAGTGGAGCTGCAGGGGCTCTTAGAAGGGGTGAAATAACAGCGAGGCCTCATCAACATGCAAATGGTCTTTTAAAGACCTGTGAAGTGCTCGGGTGCGGCTGCTTTTTTGCCCAGGAAGGTGTCTCATCCCGGGCTGCCACACACGACGGGGAGGGGGGGGGCTGAAGCCCTTTGAGTCCAATGGGTGTTGCGCGCCTGATACCATGGCCTGGGGGGTATTAGTCCCAACGTTGGAATTGTACAGAAATTAAGACCGAAAGTTCAAAATGCAAATTTGATGGTTTGTATTGAGATAGTTTGGGAAACAACATTAGTCGAAAAATATTAAACATTTGCACCATAGTTTGTTTAGCTTTACATAGTTTAAGTCTTAGCGCCAGGGAGACGCTTCTGGTTAGAGTTTGCTTAGGGTAGGGTAATTATGGATGTTGGGGTTACGCTAAGTATTACGCTTTTGGAGATGGTTAGCAGTAGTGTTAGGGATGGTTTACGCGTTAGGTGTGTTGTTGTGGGTATTTTACAGCGCGCAGAAAGTGAAGAGGCTTGGGTGGTGTTGAGGTTGGCAGCGGAAGGTAAGAGGCAAGGTACAGAAGTTGGAGGGTACATTTAACAGCGATGTTTATCATTTGAAAACTGAAACTAGGACCTCAACCTATGTCCCGTAGATTGCATTTACTCCCACTTTTTGTTAGTTCAACATATTCTACTTTTGGACTTTGAGCTGCGAGTTTATGGTCTTGATTTAGCTTCAACACAGTGAGAAAATGTGTGGTCCTCAAGAATGTAACATAAACAGGGCCTAAAATATTACCTGCAGCATGTTTAAAAAAAACTGACCTCAGTGGATGTGTGGGGGTGGTGTAGGGTGGAGGGCAGCAAATGTTAAGGTATCACCTCAAAGAGAACAGCATACATTTGTTTCCAAATTAACCACATCCTTTTTTTCTACTGTGGTGAAGAGATGCCCGTTTGATATATGGTCATGACGTCATCAATATCAGCCCATGAGGTCCAATAATGACACAAGTCTGGAAGCTTCAGTTTTCCCAGTTGGAGCAGGTGAACGACGAATAATTTTAAGCCCAGCTGATATCAGCCTGCAGGGTCCAATGTGACCCAGAGCTTAAGGGCCCACGGATATAAACCATCGGAGTCCAATATAGAGCAGAGCTTGATGCCGCTGCAATTAGAAGCCGGAATTGTTCAATAGTCGCACAGAGCATGAGCCCCTGATATCAGCAGCGGAGTCCGATAATCGCACTCAGCTTGAGACCACCCTTGATATCAGTCGATGAGGTCCAATAGTAGCACTGGGCTAGCAGAGGCCATTTTCCTGTTTTCAGAAGATGAGGTGCTTATAATTGCACACAGCTTGAGGCCTCATTGATATCAGCCGGCGAGGCCCAATAATGCCACAGAGTTGAGATCCTGCTGATATCAGCCAGCTGGTGAGGCCCAATAATGCCACCGAGTTGCAATCCCACTGATATCAGCCGGCGAGGCCCAATAATGCCACAGAGTTGAGATCCCGCTGATATCAGCCGGCAAGGCCCAATAATGCCACCGAGTTGAGATTCCGCTGATATCAGCCGGCGAGGCCCAATAATGCCACAGAGTTGAGATCCCGCTGATATCAGCCGGCGAGGCCCAATAATGCCACAGAGTTGAGATCCTGCTGATATCAGCCAGCTGGCGAGGCCCAATAATGCCACCGAGTTGCAATCCCACTGATATCAGCCGGCGAGGCCCAATAATGCCACAGAGTTGAGATCCCGCTGATATCAGCCAGCTGGCGAGGCCCAATAATGCCACCGAGTTGAGATCCCGCTGATATCAGCCGGCGAGGCCCAATAATGCCACAGAGTTGAGATCCTGCTGATATCAGCCGGCGAGGCCCAATAATGCCACTGAGTTGCGATCCCACTGATATCAGCTGGCGAGGCCCAATAATGCCACTGAGTTGAGATCCTGCTGATATCAGCTGGCAAGGTCAGGTAATGCCAGAGTTGAGATCCCACTGCTATCAGCCGGCGAGGCCCAATATTGCCACAGAGTTGAGATCCTGCTGATATCAGCCAGCTGGCGAGGCCCAATAATGCCACCGAGTTGCAATCCCACTGATATCAGCCGGCGAGGCCCAATAATGCCACAGAGTTGAGATCCGGCTGATATCAGCCGGCAAGGCCCAATAATGCCACCGAGTTGAGATCCCGCTGATATCAGCCGGCGAGGCCCAATAATGCCACAGAGTTGAGATCCCGCTGATATCAGCCGGCGAGGCCCAATAATGCCACTGAGTTGCGATCCCACTGATATCAGCCGGCGAGGCCCAATAATGCCACTGAGTTGAGATCCCGCTGATATCAGCCGGCAAGGTCAGGTAATGCCAGAGTTGAGATCCCACTGATATCAGCCGGCGAGGCCCAATAATGCCACAGAGTTGAGATCCTGCTGATATCAGCCAGCTGGCGAGGCCCAATAATGCCACCGAGTTGCAATCCCACTGATATCAGCCGGCGAGGCCCAATAATGCCACAGAGTTGAGTGTCACGGCAGGTCCGAGTGTCAGAGGGAGTATGTACACAACCCACTAACCTGAGCCAGCCAGCAGGAACGAGGATATATCGTTGCGAGTCCCTTCCTTCCCTCTTCAGCTCCCGCCCACTGCGACGATTAGGCCCACGCAGTGCACGGGAACCAACGGGGGAAAACAGGGGGAAAAGGAAGTGGAGACGGAGGGAGGAGTGACAGGGGGGGCACTCAACAGTCCTACACGGGTGTCCCTGGAAGAGCCCTAGGAAGGAGAAAGGGAAAGGTGTTAAGAGGTGAGAGTCTCAGCCTAACCTCCTCCTGCCCCAACCCTCTGCCCATGGACTCACTGTGATTCCTCAAAGATCGTGCGGCTTCCGTTTCTGCCAATTTCGGGTTCACCAGGGCGTGGAAGTTGCGCGGCTCCTGTGCCCTTTGATTGGTTATGGCTCTGAGGTGTAGATGAGGAGCGAGAACAAGGGAGGGTTCTTTAACCCCCTACAATCCAGCGTCTTGTCTCGCACCTCTGAGAAGTAAAATAAGTGAGTCCAGAGGAGCGGAATGAAACACAGTTAAGCAAGCTGTTTCCGTCACAGCTCTACCGGGGTTGTAAAAGGGTGTCCTCCGGTAAAACAAAAGGTAGCATCACGCCTCACACGGGAGGCGCGTTTCGCATCTCGACTGATGCGTATCGCTCGCCCGTTGTTTCTTCACAACGGGAACGGTGAAAGGAGCAAGGCTCTGCTCCGAGGTTACGCGCCTCTGCGCTGGTTGATACCTGGAGACAGGGGGAGGGAGAAGTCCGACGACTGGTCCGTTGCCTCCGCCTGCTTCTTTTCGTCGGGAAAGAATCCAAGAGGAAGGACGTCTTCCTGAAGTGTTCTCCTGGTGATTCTACACGGGAATACTGCGGCGTCCGGGAAACGAGCTTCTTGGACGAAGCTCAGCAACACAAGGAAAAGATTGTCAAGCGCCTCCTAGTGGGCGAGGCGGCCTTTTCTACTTCCTGGTAGGACGCGGGTTCCTCCTTCTTGCCCCCGAGTGTTCTGGGTGTTGTAGTTTCTAGGCCCTCGTCGAGTAATCGCGACAGAACCCCCTCTCAAGGACTGCCGTCTCGGCGGTCGACCCGGCTTCCCAGGATGTGCATCATGGAAGGCTTTCAATAGGTCTGGGCAGTTTAGATTGTGTGCCGGTTCCCATGTTCTGTCTTCCACTCCAAAGCCCTTCCAATCCACTAAATATTGGACCCTCCCTCTTACAATACGGGAATCTAAGAGTTCTTGTACTTCGTACTCTTCTTGTCCGTCGATGTCTATAGGATGCGGTCTCACCGGGAGTCTCGTGCCTATCGGGCAGGGTTGGAGTAAGGACACGTGGAAGACAGGATGTATACGCCAGGCCCTGGGGAGGGAAAGCTTCAAGGCTACAGGATTTACTATTTTTTCGATACTGTATGGGCCTATGTATCTGGGTTTAAGCTTATCCACTCCCTTCAACTTAAGGTTACGCGTTGACAACCATACCTTATCCCCTACTTTGTACTGGGGTTCTTCCTCCCTCCTTCTGTCTGCGTACTTTTTGTGTGCGGCTTGGGCATTCGCCAGATTCTGTTTGGCTTCAATCATCACCGCCTGTAGGTGCGCGTGATGTTCTTGGATGCTTGGAAGGTTTGATTGCACTGGCCAGTCAAAAGGGAGCACGTTGGGGTGATAGCCATAGAGGCAAAAGAAAGGGGAACACCCCAAAGTGGAGTGGTCCGCGTTATTATACGCGAATTCCGCCATCCAGAGTAACGGGTACCATTGCATGGGATTTTGCAATGTGAAGCATCGCAAATATTGCTCAAGGGTCTGATTTAAGCGTTCTGTTTTTCCATCCGTTTGTGGATGGAAGCTTGTGGAGGTTCTCATATCAATGGAAAGGGTTTCGCAGAGGGCCTTCCAGAATCTGGAGGTGAATTGAGACCCCCTATCTGTGATCAGGGTACTCGGAATTCCATGTGCTTTGATGACATGTTGGAGGAACACTTGAGCCAGCTCAGCGGAGGAAGGGAGTTTTTTCAGTGGAATGAAGTGCCCCATCTTAGTTAAGTGGTCCACCAGTACCAGTATTACTGTGTATCCTTCGCAGGGGGGCATTTCCACGATGAAGTCCATCGAGATGGTGTGCCATGGTCGTGGGGGAATAGGGATTGGTCGTAATAACCCCACAGGTCTTGTATGAAGCGCTTTGCCTTGTACGCATATCGAACAGGTCTTTACGTAGTTCTGGGTGTCTTTACGTAAGGCAGGCCACCAGAAGGATCTCTCGAGGCCCGATATTGTTTTATTGATGCCCATATGACCTCCCAGAGGGGCATCGTGGGTCCACTTGAGTACCCTCTGTTGGAGTCCAATGTTTGGTACATATAGGGCGTGAGAGTGATACAGCAGGTGGTCTTTTTCCTGTCGGTGATCGGGTTGTTCGTGTATCCAGGCTTGTGCATCCACATTCGCTACGGCTACCTTTAGGTCGTCGAGAAACTGACATGGGGCGCTCAGGGTGATAGCCATGCATGACGCCTTTTTGCCTGGAATGATCAATGGAGGTGCTTCTTCTTCCGTTCTGGTGCCGTTGTCTGTCTCTTCGGGTCTTGATAAAGCATCGGCCTTCCCATGTTGTGTTCCAGGGCGGTATTTAATGACGAAATCATAATCGGAAAAAAAAAGCGACCATCGCAATTGTCTGGGTGTCAGGGCCTTTGCGGTTGTTAGGAAGAGTAAATTCCTGTGGTCAGTGTAAATCTCGACCGTGTGGCTTGCCCCCATGAGGTAATGTCTCCATTCCTCACAGGCTCTCTTGATCGCCAGTAACTCTTTGTCAGTGACGGTATAGTTAGTTTCACACGGGGTAAGTTTCTTCGAGTAATATGCAACGGGATGCAGCTGCCCTGTTTCCGGATGTCTTTGCGAAAGTACTCCTCCTATGGCATATTGTGAAGCGTCGGTATCGACTACAAATGGTAGGTGAGTGTCGGGATGTCTGAGAATCGGGGCTTGTGTGAACCGTAACTTCAGTGCCTGGAATGCTTGGTCGGCGTCCGTTCCCCACTGAAAGGGGGTATTTTTTCGTAAGAGATTGGAAATGGGTTTAATGATCTTGGAGAAGTCTCTTATGAATCGCCGATAGTAATTAGCGAACCCCAAGAATCTCTGCACTGCCTTTACTGTACGAGGAGCCTCCCAGTCTGTAATAGCGTTGACTTTGCCCTGATCCATCTGGAAACCCTGAGCGTTTATGATGTACCCCAAAAAGGCTACTTCTTCCACATGAAATAAACATTTCTCTAGTTTCGCAAACAAGGAGTATTGTTGTAGCCTGTCAAGCACTGCTTTCACATGTGTGACATGGTCCTCTAGGGTGGTGGAATAGACCAAGATGTCGTCTATGTACACCACACAGCATGTTTCCAAGAACCCTCTGAGTACCTCATCCATGAAGAATTGGAAAGCAGCTGGGGCATTACAGAGTCCAAATGGCATCACCAGGTATTCATACAGGCCGAATTTAGTTTGAAATGCTGTCTTCCACTCATCCCCGCTTTTCACCCGTACCAAGTGATAGGCCCCCCTTAAGTCTAATTTAGTGAACCATCGAGCTCCCTTTAGTTGGTCCAGGAGTACCGGAATCAATGGTAGGGGGTACCTATTTTTTATCGTAATACGATTGAGCGCTCTGAAGTCTATGCACGGCCTGAGTTCAGCACAATCCTTCTTCGGTATGAAAAAGAGTGGGGATGAAGCGGGGGATGAGGAGTGTCTGATGAATCCTGATGCCAGGTTCTCTGCAAGATATTGTTGGAGGTATGTCGTTTCGGGTTCTGTGAGAGCGTACACTCGACTACAAGGAATGGTGGCCCCTGGAACGAGGTCTATTTGGCAGTCATAGGAGCGATGCGGGGGGAGTCGAGTTGCTTTTTCTTTGTCAAAAACTGTAAGATATTCTTGGTAGACTTCTGGTACAGTGGTGGTACAGCAGAACCCAGTTTCCCTACACCCAGAAGCCAGAAAGCTTGCTTGAGAGATGTCTGTCCGTCCTTGATGGATAACTTGGTTCGTGCAATGTTCTACACAATATTTGGATTGCAAGGTAACTGATCGGTCTGCCCACTTAATAACCGGATCATGGAGGGTGAGCCAGGGCATCCCTAATATGAGCCCAAAATGAGGCGCATCTATCAGGTCAAAGCTGATGTATTCGTAGTGCGTTCTTCCCACTTTCATGAGGAGAGATACTGTCTGATAAAGAACGGGACCAGAGGACAGTGCGGTACCATCTACTGCCTTGACTTCCTCAGGGAGCTGTTTCTTCTCCTTTGGGACTCCTATGTTTTCAGCATAGCGTATGTCCATGTAATTCCCGGTTGCACCGGAATCCAACATGGCTGGTACCTCCAGGGGTGTAGTAGAAGAAATCCATATGGTAACCCCTACGTAGAGATGCGCTACTGCCGGCTGGACAGTGTTCGCGACAGCAGAGGAGATCACGGCCTGTTTCCCACCCGGTCTAGGGATCTCTTCCAGACTCGGGCTTCCTAGTTTTCCGGCGTTTCTCCGTGATGTACTGAGGCACTTTGCAGGTTCACGTTACCCGTTTTATCGGTGAGACGGGTTCTGGAACGGCATTCCCTAATGAAGTGTCCACTCTTTCCACAGTAGAGACATAGTTTCATGTTCCGTCGTCTTTCTCGTTCCTCGGTTGTCAAGGGTCCTTTAATACCCCCGATCTGCATGGGCTCGGTAGTATCCGGGAGTTTCGGGGAGTCACTCGGGAGAACCTTAGGTCGGAAGAACGGTACCCGGCCTTCCCCTCTGGATCGGTCACCCTTTCGTTCCAAATGTCGGTGTTCTAATTGAACCGTGAGTGAAATAAATTCCTCGCATGTTGGCGGGAGTTGCACCACTTGAGACAGAACGTCCTTTAGCTCCCCTCTCAATCCTTGATAAAAAAGGGAAGTGCGTTTCTCTTGTGGCCAGTCTGTCTCTACCACCAAGCGGTTGAACGAGGTGATATACGTCAGGAGGTCTTGTGATCCCTGCTTCAGGGTTATCAATTCCCTATCCAGTGTTAACATGTGCGATTTGCGGTCGAATAGCTTCCTCATTTCTACGCAAAAATCCCCGAAGTGGTGCAGCACCGGGTCATTTCTTTCCATCAGGGGAATAGTCCAACTGGCTGCATTTCCTCCCATGTAGGACATCATGAACGCTGTTTTCGCCGCTTCATCCTGGAAGACAGCAGGCTTACATAGGAAGTGCAATCGACATTGATTTAGGAATGTCTCAAATTTTTTGGGCTCACCATAGAATCTTTCGGGAGGGGCCAGAGGTATACTCGTGCTCTGCAACACATGCACTGTGGGAGCGGTATCTGTGACAGGAGCTGCGCTCCGAAGGGAAAATTCACCATTCCCTTTTACCTGGCCAGTTTGTTGCATCATACCGGGAGGGGGAAGCGTCCAGTCTTTAATGTATGGGCTCCTAGCTGCAGGTCTCCCTTGACGGGATAATCCTGCTACTTCTCTGCGTAGGGTACCTAACTCGGTTTTGAGATCTCTGTTTTCGGCACGGGAAGCATGTACCTCTACTTGCAACGCCGTTAGGCTCTCCACAAGGGATGCGAGGACAACATTAGTATCCATCGTTCAGGCTGGGACACAATCGTGGGCTTGACAATCTGTCACGGCAGGTCCGAGTGTCAGAGGGAGTATGTACACAACCCACTAACCTGAGCCAGCCAGCAGGAACGAGGATATATCGTTGCGAGTCCCTTCCTTCCCTCTTCAGCTCCCGCCCACTGCGACGATTAGGCCCACGCAGTGCACGGGAACCAACGGGGGAAAACAGGGGGAAAAGGAAGTGGAGACGGAGGGAGGAGTGACAGGGGGGGCACTCAACAGTCCTACACGGGTGTCCCTGGAAGAGCCCTAGGAAGGAGAAAGGGAAAGGTGTTAAGAGGTGAGAGTCTCAGCCTAACCTCCTCCTGCCCCAACCCTCTGCCCATGGACTCACTGTGATTCCTCAAAGATCGTGCGGCTTCCGTTTCTGCCAATTTCGGGTTCACCAGGGCGTGGAAGTTGCGCGGCTCCTGTGCCCTTTGATTGGTTATGGCTCTGAGGTGTAGATGAGGAGCGAGAACAAGGGAGGGTTCTTTAACCCCCTACAATCCAGCGTCTTGTCTCGCACCTCTGAGAAGTAAAATAAGTGAGTCCAGAGGAGCGGAATGAAACACAGTTAAGCAAGCTGTTTCCGTCACAGCTCTACCGGGGTTGTAAAAGGGTGTCCTCCGGTAAAACAAAAGGTAGCATCACGCCTCACACGGGAGGCGCGTTTCGCATCTCGACTGATGCGTATCGCTCGCCCGTTGTTTCTTCACAACAGGAACGGTGAAAGGAGCAAGGCTCTGCTCCGAGGTTACGCGCCTCTGCGCTGGTTGATACCTGGAGACAGGGGGAGGGAGAAGTCCGACGACTGGTCCGTTGCCTCCGCCTGCTTCTTTTCGTCGGGAAAGAATCCAAGAGGAAGGACGTGTTCCTGAAGTGTTCTCCTGGTGATTCTACACGGGAATACTGCGGCGTCCGGGAAACGAGCTTCTTGGACGAAGCTCAGCAACACAAGGAAAAGATTGTCAAGCGCCTCCTAGTGGGCGAGGCGGCCTTTTCTACTTCCTGGTAGGACGCGGGTTCCTCCTTCTTGCCCCCGAGTGTTCTGGGTGTTGTAGTTTCTAGGCCCTCGTCGAGTAATCGCGACATTGAGATCCCGCTGATATCAGCCAGCTGGCGAGGCCCAATAATGCCACCGAGTTGAGATCCCGCTGATATCAGCCGGCGAGGCCCAATAATGCCACAGAGTTGAGATCCTGCTGATATCAGCCGGCGAGGCCCAATAATGCCACTGAGTTGCGATCCCACTGATATCAGCTGGCGAGGCCCAATAATGCCACTGAGTTGAGATCCTGCTGATATCAGCCGGCAAGGTCAGGTAATGCCAGAGTTGAGATCCCACTGCTATCAGCCGGCGAGGCCCAATAATGCCACAGAGTTGAGATCCTGCTGATATCAGCCAGCTGGCGAGGCCCAATAATGCCACCGAGTTGCAATCCCACTGATATCAGCCGGCGAGGCCCAATAATGCCACAGAGTTGAGATCCGGCTGATATCAGCCGCCAAGGCCCAATAATGCCACAGAGTTGAGATCCCGCTGATATCAGCCGGCGAGGCCCAATAATGCCACTGAGTTGCGATCCCACTGATATCAGCCGGCGAGGCCCAATAATGCCACTGAGTTGAGATCCCGCTGATATCAGCCGGCAAGGTCAGGTAATGCCAGAGTTGAGATCCCACTGATATCAGCCGGCGAGGTCCAATAATGCCACATAATGTCACCGAGTTGAGATTCCACTGATATCAGCCGACGAGGCCCAATAATGCCACCGAGTTGCGATCCCACTGATATCAGCTGGCGAGGCCCAATAATGCCACAGAGTTGAGATCCCGCTGATATCAGCCGGCAAGGTCAGGTAATGCCACAGAGTTGAGATCCCACTGATATCAGCCGGCGAGGCCCAATAATGCCACATAATGCCACCGATTTGAGATCCCACTGATATCAGCCAGCGAGGCCCAATAATGCCACAGAGTTGAGATCCCACTGATATCAGCCGGCGAGGCCCAGTAATGCCTCAGAGTTGAGATCCCACAGATATCAGCCGGCGAGGCCCAATATTGCAACAGAGTTGAGATCCCACTGATAGCAGCAGGCAAGGTCCAATTATGCCACAGAGTTGAGATCGCGCTATCAGCCGGCGAGGTCCAATAATGCCACAGAGCTGAGATCGCGCTGATATCAGCCGGCGAGGCACAATAATGCCCCCGAGTTGAGATCCCACTGATAGCAGCTGGTGAGGCCCAGTAATGCCACAAAGTTGAGATCGCGTTGATATCAGCCGGCGAGGCCCAATAATGCCACAGAGTTAAGATCCCACTGATATCAGACGACGAGGCCCAATAATGCCACAAATTTGAGATCCCACTGATATCAGCCGGCGAGGCCCAGTAATGCCTCAGAGTAGAGATCCCGCTGATATCAGCCAGCGAGGCCCAATAATGCCACCGAGTTGAGCTCCCACTGATATCAGCTGGCAAGGTCCAATTATGTTGCATATCTTTAGGCCCCACGGATCTCAACCGGTGAAGTAAAGCAATGGCACAGATCTGGACGACAGACTGATAACAGCCGGTGGGGTCCAATAATGCCACAGAGTTGTGACCCCACTGATATTAGCTGGTGAGGTCCAATTACGGCACCGAGCTTTAGGTCCCACGGTCATACACCAGCGAGTCCATTAATATAGTATCACTTGATGCCCCACAGATATCAGCCCGTGGCATCCAATAATTGCACTGAGCTTAAGGATCCACTGATACTAGCGGACGAGGTCCAAATATGGCACAGAGCTTGAGGCCCCATGCGTATCAGCCAGTGTGATCCAGTAAAGGCACAGAGCTGGAGGACAGACGGATATCACTCGACGGGGTCCAATAATGGCACAAACTTAAGGCCCCACTGATGCCGCTGCTATTAGGAGCCAGAATTGTTCAATAGCCCATGAGGTCCAATAATGACACAAGTCTGGAAGCTTCAGTTTTCCCAGTCGGAGCAGGTGAACGACGAATAATTTTAAGCCCTGCTGATATCAGCCTGCAGGGTCCAATGTGATCCAGAGCTTAAGGGCCCACAGATATAAACCACCGGAGTCCAATATAGAGCAGAGCTTAATGCCGCTGCAATTAAAAGCCGGAATTGTTCAATAGTCGCACAGAGCATGAGCCCCTGATATCAGCAGCGGAGTCCGATAATCGCACTCAGCTTGAGACCACCCTTGATATCAGTCGATGAGGTCCAATAGTAGCACTGGGCTAGCAGAGGCCATTTTCCTGTTTTCAGAAGATGAGGTGCTTATAATTGCACACAGCTTGAGGCCTCACTGATGTCAGCCGGCGAGGCCCAATAATGCCACCGAGTTGCAATCCCACTGATATCAGCCGGCAAGGCCCAATAATGCCACCGAGTTGAGATCCCGCTGATATCAGCCGGCGAGGCCCAATAATGCCACAGAGTTGAGATCCCGCTGATATCAGCCGGCGAGGCCCAATAATGCCACTGAGTTGCGATCCCACTAATATCAGCCGGCGAGGCCCAATAATGCCACTGAGTTGAGATCCCGCTGAAATCAGCCGGCAAGGTCAGGTAATGCCAGAGTTGAGATCCCACTGATATCAGCCGGCGAGGCCCAATAATGCCACATAATGTCACCGAGTTGAGATTCCACTGATATCAGCCGACGAGGCCCAATAATGCCACCGAGTTGCGATCCCACTGATATCAGCCGGCGAGGCCCAATAATGCCACAGAGTTGAGATCCCGCTGATATCTGCCGGCAAGATCAGGTAATGCCACAGAGTTGAGATCCCACTGATATCAGCCGACGAGGCCCAATAATGCCACATAATGCCACCGATTTGAGATCCCACTGATATCAGCCAGCGAGGCCCAATAATGCCACAGAGTTGAGATCCCGCTGATATCAGCCGGCGAGGCCCAGTAATGCCTCAGAGTTGAGATCCCACAGATATCAGCCGGCGAGGCCCAATATTGCGACAGAGTTGAGATCCCACTGATAGCAGCCGGCAAGGTCCAATTATGCCACAGAGTTGAGATCGCGCTATCAGCCGGCGAGGTCCAATAATGCCACAGAGCTGAGATCGCGCTGATATCAGCCGGCGAGGCCCAATAATGCCCCCGAGTTGAGATCCCACTGATAGCAGCCGGTGAGGCCCAGTAATGCCACAGAGTTGAGATCGCGTTGATATCAGCCGGCGAGGCCCAATAATGCCACAGAGTTAAGATCCCACTGATATCAGACGGCGAGGCCCAATAATGCCACAAATTTGAGATCCCACTGATATCAGCCGGCGATGCCCAGTAATGCCTCAGAGTTGAGATCCCACTGATATCAGCTGGCGAAGCCCAATAATGCCTTAGAGTTGAGATCCCACTGATATCAGCCGGCGCGGCCCAATAATGCCACAGAGTAGAGATCCCGCTGATATCAGCCAGCGAGGCCCAATAATGCCACTGAGTTGAGCTCCCACTGATATCAGCTGGCAAGGTCCAATTATGTTGCATATCTTTAGGCCCCACGGATCTCAACCGGTGAAGTAAAGCAATGGCACAGAGCTGGACGACAGACTGATAACAGCCGGTGGGGTCCAATAATGCCACAGAGTTGTGACCCCACTGATATTAGCTGGTGAGGTCCAATTACGGCACCGAGCTTTAGGCCCCACGGTCATACACCAGCGAGTCCATTAATATAGTATCACTTGATGCCCCACAGATATCAGCCCGTGGTGTCCAATAATTGCACTGAGCTTAAGGATCCACTGATACTAGCGGACGAGGTCCAAATATGGCACAGAGCTTGAGGCCCCATGCGTATCAGCCAGTGTGATCCAGTAAAGGCACAGAGCTGGAGGACAGACGGATATCACTCGACGGGGTCCAATAATGGCGCAAACTTAAGGCCCCACTGATGCCGCTGCTATTAGGAGCCAGAATTGTTTAATAGTTGCACAGAGCATGAGCCCCAACTGATATCAGCAGCGGAGTCTGATAATCGCACTTAGCTTGAGGCCACCATTGATATCAGTCGATGGGGTCCAATAGTAGCACTGGGCTAGTGGACGCCATTTTCCTGTTTTCAGAAGATTAGGTGCTCATAATCACATACAGCTTGAGGCCTCACTGATATCAGCCGGCGAGGCCCAATAATGCCACCAAGTTGAGATCCCACTGATATCAGCCGGCGAGGCCCAATAATGCCACCGAGTTGAGATCCCGCTGATATCAGCAGGCGAGACCCAATAATGCCACGAGTTGCGATCCCACTGATATCAGCCGGCGAGGCCCAATAATGCCAACAAGTTGAGATCCCGCTGATATCAGCCGGCGAGGCCCTATACTATTTCACCACTAATCCTTTTTGGGTTCCGGAGAGGCGTGCTACTCGCCGAAAATCGCTTCGATGTCTCACCAGGGGCAGAAAACGCTATATAAATGCAATTACAATAAAATCCAATCTGAAAGCAAGTTTAGGGCATGGCACTTTTGGATAAGGGCGAATGATGTATGTGACTGGGTATCCGTTATATCCGGTATATCGTTTATATGAAAAACAAAACCATCTCCCATGCCAACACATGAGGGTCTGAAGCCAGAATAAGGCTCCGGCATGCAATGCAGCAACTTGCCATCAAAATGGTACACACCGAACTGGCCATACTGTGTACTAAGATGCCCTGAAAATGAGGAACACAATTGCCCAGACCTTAATATGAAAGGAAACTGCTCTCAGATAGGTTTGGACACACAACCATGAAAACCACCTTTTCCCTCACTGGTTGTCACAGACATGGTTCCCCAAGGACGTTCGAAATGTTTTCTCTGCACCATAAATGATTAATCTGGTGCCTCCTGATTCCACCGAGTCTAGCACATGTCAATCATACACAGGGTCAGACTGGCCTATGAGGCAATCTTGTCGTGCCCGATGGACTGGTCTGACAGGTCAGTTTTTTGGCTGTTTGTGGGCCTGTTTTAAGTTATTTTGGACAAGTTTTTACTGTTGATTTCCCTGATATTAAAACATACATTGCCTGCAGTAAGCTGAAATCCATGCAGTTTTCCATGCCTTACAAAACACTTATACAGCGTATCTTTACAGGCTCAAAACTGCCCCAATTTGCAAACTTGGAATACTTTTTTAACTTTATAATTCACTAATGGGGGCCATTTTAATTTTGGACCGATTTTCTGTCCCACTCCGACCCTGTTCACATAGACAACAGCAGTGTTCCTCTTTGGATATAGCAGCGCACTCCTGCCAAACTGCAGTAATAAAAGGCCTAAAAGTCATTGGCTTAGAACAAGTCACAGATTCGCAACTGGAGCCTGCTCTTTGTCGGTAGCAGAAGAGTCACCAACAGCCAGTGCTTAATTTGAGCCGGTGGTTTCCGGTGCTCAATACCGGCACTTAATCGTCAACACCGGCGCTTATAGTGCAAACTCGATCCAATTGGAGCGCTTTTCATGAGCACCAGTTAAGGACATACTCATTTTTGGTAGGCACAGGAGATTAAGTGATTTGCCCAGAATCACAGGATGTTGAGCTGACACCTAGACTCAAACCTGGTTCCCCAGCTTCGAAGTCTGCAGCTCTGGCCATTACACCATATGAATGGGGAGAAATGGGCTGGTGCAAGCTGCCTCCTGACGAGAGCCCTGGCTCTTATGTGTTTACAAATCAACCACTGCCAACAGCCCCTGTCTGCCTGCGACCTGCAACTCTAACTTTTGCAGACTCTTGGTCCGACACTTATGCAGGAAGTATTTCCCAATCTTGAAATGTTTTAACCACTGCAAATTTGTGAGCCGTGAGGGCAGGGAAATCTGCAGCATTAATCCCCATGAGAGAGGTGGGGAGTGGGCATTACAAGGCATGGTTAGGTTTGCAAGTTTGTGAATGCCCACAAACAGGCCAGTTTAAACTGCACTTCCAAACTCTGACCCACCCCTTCTTATTATGGAACTGGTCAGAAATGTACTCCAGATCAGGGTTGAAGTCACTTCCTTTATAAGATCGGAAGGGGAACGTATCACCCCCAGGTTTGGTGGAAGTCTCGTGGAAGGCCTATATCCACGGGAAAAATGTTTTCCCTGAGGAGAAAAAAAATAATATACATTTCCATAATAGGCTCCTTTCCCCTGTGCTAAAATCTATGCGGTCATATTTGAAAAGACTTTTGTAGTAGTATTCCTCGAAACCTGCGCCTGGTGCAGGTTTCAAGGTGTCCTACTCGGATTGCTCGTGAACTGCAAAAATTGATAATTTTGCACCCTTATTTAGGAATACTTTTGCGGGGCAGATTTACTACTTTTTGTGAATTGAGCCCTAACAATTAGTGCATCCTCAGAATGTTCAGTGAGTCCTAAACTCCTGCTCTTCAATCAATCATTCAATCAGCATTTGTAGAGCGCAGCACTGTCACCCTAGGAGTATTTGGGCGCTGTGTTTCAATCGAAGAGCAAGGTCTTGAGTCTCTTTCTGAAGTCTGCCAGCGAGGGGGCCGTAAGGAGCTGGAGAGAAAGGTCGCTTCAGGTCTTGGCAGTGACGTAGGAGAAGGAGCGGCCCCTGCTGCGGCTGCGATGGATGAGGGGTGTGTGTGCGAGGGTGAGTGAAGAGGAGCGCAGGTGTCTAGCTAATTGGTGGAAGTTCAGTCGATGGTTGAGGTATGGAGGTGTTTGGTCGTGGAGGGCTTTGTAGGCGTGCGTGAGAAAGTTGAACTGTCATCTTTTCTGGATGGGGAGCCATTAGAGCTCTCTCAGGTGCAGGGCGATGTGGGTTCGTTTTGGGGAGGTCCAGGATGAGTCTAGCTGCTGCATTCTGTATGCTCTTCAGATTTTACCTCTTCGTACACAGGAACCCTTCATCCCATGAGCGATGTCAGCCCAACATGATGATCTTTAGTGTGGTTTCATATGGGAGAAAGGCATGTGCTCTTCGAAGGCCTTCCAGGGAACTCCCTCAGCCCTCTTAAATAGATATTACACAGTGGCGGGCGGTGACCCTCAACACTAGACGGGCGTCGAGGGGACCGAGAGCTAAACCCAGTGCGGGTCAAAAAGATTAAAAAAAGTAAAAATGTACTTAACCACGCTCTCCTCCGTGTTTTCTTCTTTCTTCTTGGATGCCATCAGCGCAACAGCACTTCATGAAGCCTCAGGCAACCCCTTCTGCAAACCCCGATGCTGCTCTCGTGCTGCAGATGAGCAGCATGAGAGCAGCACCGAGATTGGCTGAAGCGGGTTGTCTCGATGCTCCAGCAGGCATAGGAGGCCTGTGCCTGCTCTCCACCCAGCTGTCTGAGACAGCTAGGTGGAGACGTTTAAACTGCCTTTGTCAGGCTGGCCGTCGCAAGACAGCCAGCTAAAGTGACATGCGCAGTGTAAACTGGAGTGAGCACCACTCCCCTGCTGCCAGTCAGCAGCAATGCCCCGCCCCCAAACACTGATTTGAGCTGGGAGCAGTGAAAAACGAAATGTTAATCAATTTTATTTTTCACTTTTGCTGCACTGGCAGCAGGGGGGCGACGCTCCTCCGCCCTAATGGGGGGCCGCCACCGCTGATGTTACACTCAGCTGCTTAACTGATCGTGGAATCTCAGAGATCACTCTAAATTAACCTTTTCTCGAAGCCCTGTAATGGATGTTTCTTGATGCTCCTACTCCAATCCAAAGTTACTGAATTGTTTACTAGGATCTATTTCTTCAAATAACCAAGTTACTTAAGGAACAGCATTACTCCTCTCAGGAGGTCACCGCCTCATCTGCGATACAGCTGTAGTAGAACGACGTATCCCAAATATAGAAGCGAAAGAACCTTAATCAGTATCTCTGCAGATGGGCCTTGACTTTGGACCTCATTCCCTGAAGTGCTCCTGGCTGAACGTCTATTTATATTTTTCATAAAAAATTCAAAACCAATATTTTCACTATGGCACTTTGCAAAGCATGTTTCTGCGTAGCATGTCAACTAGGTGTGTTTAAAAATTCCGGCAATATGCGTCCACCTCTCTTGACCTGTGAGTGAAATCTTTAATAATACAGCGTTGTAGCCCGTTGCCGGTGGCTGCACTGGTTGCTAAAGTCCTGCGACCTCAGTGATGGAACCAAATTGCATAAAAGGGCCCACAATGAGGGAGAAGAGCTATAATTTAATTATAACATTCCATTCACTTAGATGCTCTAATGAGGGAAAAAGGTTAAAGGGTTATAAGGCTATTAGAACATTCCACCTAATGAGTGCCGATAACAAGGAAGTTGGGCTGTAACAGGTTTAGGACATTCCTCTCACCAACAGGACAATGTTTTACATCAAACAGGAGACATAGAAAGAAAAAAACAAACGTAGTACTACAAATAAAGGAATGGTGGAGACGGAAAGCAATGTGAAACACTATTGTCTGCAGCGGAACAACGAATGTTCTCCTTCTCATACATTTTAATAACCACCATATTTACACAGAGGTCTATCTGTAAAAATACTATAACAAAGAAATGTATTATTTGTATTATTATTTTTATTTTGAGTTTTATATAGCGCTAGCTAGACCCGAAGGTATCAGAGCACTTTGCATGTTATGTGATAACGTTTCCAAGTGGTACATGAAGGGATTCATAAGAGTCATAGTTGAACAATACAGCATTAAGTGGTTATAAAGTAACACAAGCATAACACAAGGACGCATTGAGGACTGGCATCGGGGACAGTTTATATAGAGCTAGCTAGACCCAAAGGTATCCGAGCTCTTTACGTGTTATGTGATAACGTTTGTAAGAGGTACATGGGGGGATTCATAAGAGTCATAGTTGAACAATACAGCATTAAGTGGTTATAAAGTCACACACGTATAACACGAGCGCATTGAGGAACGCCATCGGAGAGAGTTTATATAGCATTAGCTCGACCCGAAGGTATCGGAGCGCTTTCCATGTTATGTGATAACGTTTCCAAGTGGTACATGAAGGGATTCATAAGAGTCATGGTTGAACAATACAGCATTAAGTGGTTATAATGTCACACAAGTATAACACAAGGACGCATTGAGGACAGGCATTGGGGACAGTTTATATAGCGCTAGCTACACCCGAAGGTATCAGAGCACTTTACATGTTATGTGATAACGATTACAAGAGGTACATGGGGGGGATTCATAAGAGTCATGGTTGAACAACACAGCATTAAGTGGCTTCAAAGTCACACACGTGTAACACAAGGATGCATTGAGGAGTGGCATCGAGACAGAATAGGAGACTGAAAGAGTCATGGGTCCATCTTGAAGGAACTGATCGAGGAGGGAATCGTAGAATAGCTTGTGCACGTGTAGAAGTAATTTTTGAGGAGTCGAAATTTCAGGTCCGTGGACATCGCCTACAGCAAGAACACACCCTGCTGGAGCCAGCCACAGGGCATGGAAGTATTTTATTGCTGGTTAGTTACTCCTGTGTGTTGCTATTTGGCAGATGGTAGTGGTGAAGGCTGAGACTTCAGTTTCTGTTGTTGAAGGTGAGGACGTTTCTAGGCCAGGTTTGTCCATTGTCTGTCCTTAATTGCTGCTTCAGTATAAATAACAATGCCAAGTTCTAGGTTTATTTTAAGGTTAAAAGCACTACTACCCCCAAGTTCAAGGTTCATAAATTGACTATGACCACGTTCACTGTCCTTAATGTCACAGCAGCTAGGTCACAGATTTTTGTCAGGAAGTTCAAAATGTATAAAATGCCACCAAGTTTCCTTTCATAGCTTTAACATCATGACCTGCAAGGCTTTACTACCATCAAGTTTAAAGTTCATGACTTTTTAATGTTTCCAAGTTCTGGTTCATGGCATGAAGCTCCTTAGAAGCCAGATGTCACATCTGCGTGGATGATACGCAGTCCCGCCTCAAGCTTGATGACAAAATTGTCAGCCTCTGCCCGCTGTCTGACTGCCTTTCACACCTTCATCCTTGCAAGGAAGAGAAGAACTATGCATTCTTGATGATAAAACAGAAATCCTTCTCCGGGGCCTTTTTAATCCAATCCCCTTTCTTTGCATTAGATTTTGCTTGTCATTGGACTCTTCTGTCACCACTGTTCACGAGCCAGGATTTGACCGCTCACCAAGTTAGCTAGGAGATTTAAGAATGCTATCAACTTTAGCTAACCCTCCTAGGCCTAGCTTAACCCATCCCGGACTGTATGGCATGCTTGCATTTGCACCTTTGATTCTGCTGGGTGGTCTTTATGCTTTAAGGGTTTTGGGAAAAGCCTGGAATGGAATGATGACTTTATACATGCGTAATACAAATTTGATCCAAAGCAGTAGGTTTTAAACCAGTGAAGGTCTGGATTTATTTATTTTTGAGTTTTATATAGCGCTAGCTAGAGCCGAAGGTATCAGAGCGCTTTACATGTTATGCAAAGAAGTTTGCTCGGATTGATTATATCATTTGAGTCCCAGTGAAGGTCCATGCAGGTAAGCGCGGTGGGCGGGGAGCGAGGGGGGGAAGTCGACAGACCACGGAATAGGAAAAATTAAATAAATATATAAGTCCTATTCCGCCGTCTGTCGACATCCCCCCCCCGCCCCGCCCTACCGCTGCTGTTGAGTCCAAAGTGAGCTACCGTACCCTGAGACGCCAATTGGGTTGGCACTTATAATGCTGCGGAAAAGGAATTGGCAGGGGGAATAGTTACAAGTAATTGTTTGTGTTGTGTAATATCCTCTGTTTTTTGGTGCATTTTTTACTTTGGTGTTTTCCCCTTTTTCGCTTTCTTTCTGGTAAATCACACCTTGATCTGTCCTCTTTTCACCCATCTACGGAATTTACTATCAGTCAGTTATTTGTAACTGTTGCGTACCATTAGATAGCGGTAAAGCCTTTACACATACGAGGCAGCTTTTTAGCGATATCTTACAGTCTTTAGTGCAGTTCTTTGTTGAAAAGATACTTTTATGGCAGAAAATGGCTTTGTGTATCTTGTCAGTTTTCTTTCGCTACATTTTTGGTACTTAAATGCTGAAATATAGTGGCAGATGGCTCTTTATTTAAGCACTGTTTCCACATTGCCTCCTCATCACTTCCTTGTCCCTGAGTGATGAGGTATGTCCACAACCTAAAGGCAAAAAAAAAAACCTACTTTTCTGCTAGGTATGCCTGTAAGAAACCACCTCTGCCCAGAAGCCTCTTACTGTCTCTGCCACCTTTGGAAGGCAAAAGACACACAGATGATGGATGGAATGCAGAGTAAATCAAACATTCACCCCCAGTCAAGAGAGCTGGGTTAAATCCATCATTCTCTTGCTCACCCTGCCACCCCAGTTTAGACCCCGCCATATGTGTCAAGAGTCATCCTGTTCTTTCTGCCTCTGAGTAGAAGCTACTACTTTGTTGTGGTTTATGAGAAATGTGCCTCTTATTCCTGACTCCATCTTTCTCTGGTCCCTTGACGGTTTGTTGTGCTTGCCACTGGCCTGGCTGGTGCTTATTTCGATGTTTGATCTGCCCTTCCTTGCCTCTCTGATGGAGTCGGGGGGGTAAGACTGGATTTGCTGTCTTTGATTTGGGAGTAACCTGGGCTCCGTCTTTCCCCTGTGCAGTGGCGTAGCTAGGCCTTTTGCTGCCCGTGGCGGTCCCAGCCTTTGCCGCCCGGCGGCGGGCGTAAGAGTGGGGGGTGCTGGTGATCGAATCCTGCATTTGCCGCCCCGTGCAGCCGCAGGTAAGAGGGGGGGTACTGCCCCCAAAACATGTGTGGCACGGTATGGACCCCCCATGCTACACCACTGCCCCTGTGCATCCACTCTGGGGGTTTGTGGATCATATGTCCTGTCACAGTCTTATCCCGGCCCAGCTGACAGAGTCCCCTTCTAGTTGTTAATAATGTTTGGTATTTGGCCCGGGCTGTCTTTTGTACCTTGCAGGTAGGGTTTTGATCACCCTGTGTTCATTGCTGGTTGGCCTAATCCTTGTGGAATAGGGCATTTGTCTTTCTGTTTCATCCTTCCGCCATGCCAGCCGTCCACCCTTGGTTTGGTGTGCAGGGTGTTGGTGGACTGACCCAGTCTTAAGTGCCTTTGACTCAGACCCGTGGGCTGTGACGGTTACATTCCGTACGTCTCTATAGGCATGCCTGCCAACTCACACGGTGCCATCGTGTGACAGACAAATCGATATTGGCTCCCATCACATGGTCTCCCGGTGAGGAGCTGGTGGCAGGGAAAACGAGGTTTCAACTGCCAAAGTCCATTAAGGTATTAAGGGGTGTGAAAACACCCCAGGACATCAGCACCAGCAACAGCAAGTTTGTTTGGGTTTTTTTTTGGGAGGAGTGGGCTTGGGGGCGGGTTGGGGTTCAAAGGTGCCTCGTAAGTATTTCTCGGCATGAGGTCCCACCCCTTCAAGGCCCGCCACCTCCTCACATGGTGAGATTTTTCTTCGAATTGGCAGGCATGGTTTAGGTTTTGCTACTCTGGGATGGTCAAGAGCTGTTGCATCACCAGGATATAGAGGCTGCAACTGGGGCACAACTTCCTTTACCACCAGTCACCCTGAAGAGAGCGAAGGCTCCTATTGTCCGGCCAGCAGGCGCAGACAGCGCAGGAGCGTCATGTCGCGCAGAGACATATATTGTAAATTAACTTTTGGAAACGCATGGGTTGTACCGCACATTGTCTGTGTAAGAATACATCCATGTACTGATCCCTGAAGAAGTCCCATTGAAGGCACGAAACACGTTGCCTGGGTTGGCAGTTTGTAAAATTAAGATTAAAAGGAAGAATAAATGGATCATTTTTGTTCCCATATTTAAAGTCCTTTAGAAGTTATTGGTGGACTGAGTGTGGATGTTTCTGTGACCATCAGCTCAAGAATGAAACACACTGTGACTGCTGAATCTAATTCATTTGAAGTTCTTCTCCCTTACCTGTATTTACAACAGAGTGTTCTGTGTTTGGCCTGGAACCCTCTGCCCTTGTGCTTCCTTTGGCTTCCAGGCTGCCTTTTTGGGAAATAAAGGCCCCCTTCTCTGTGTAGGTTCGCCCCTTCCAGTTTGGTCTGCTTGCCTCCCCTTTTTATCTTAGAGGTTTTTGATGTTGTGTTGTTCAAGTTGCCCTATGGATTGGCATGGCCTGGCTTAGGAGCTAGTTCTTTGTATCCTGGTGTGGCATTGTATACTGATTGCCTTAATGCTGGGATGTTTGTTTGCTTCCTGTTCTGGTTGGTTGCTCTGTACCTTCATCTGTGGTTCTGCTTGTGGTTTGCAGGAAAGCATGGTTCTTGAACTGATGTCGTTTGACCATTTCTGGTTATTGATAGCTGATGTTTTTGTCTTCTTGTCTCTTGCAAGTCGCTATTGTGAATGTCCCCTAAATTTGACCTCTGCTTCTTTCGGCACATTGATTGTGCCTTCAGGTTTGCTAGCGCATGTTGGTCTGCTTTGGCACTGTCACTTGGGGCTTTGTTAGCCTTCTGTGTTCGGTACTTACTCCTTTGTGTCTGGACTTTATCATTTCTGGCTGACTACCTTCGTGGAGAAGGATGCTGGTCCTGCCAGCTTTGGTATATCCTCATGGGCAGGGCCGGCTTTAGAGCTGTCTGCCCCCGGTGCGACAATCCTTTTTGGTGCCCCCCTCCCATGACTTCCTCCTCGGATGCCCTTACGACCACCAGGCAAAAGTACCCCTCATCTCTCCATAGCCCCTCTCCAAATATATTTCATTTGTTTGAAAGCACTGGTAAAGGCAGGCTTTACTAATAAGAATGTATATCTACCCAAACAAACCCTTTTCAGCAACATTAGGAATAGATAATGAATAATTGGGGAAAAAGAACAGAATGTCCTGACCTATTTTATGCAGTTTGCATGCAGCCCTTTGATGACAGTTCCTTACAGTCACTGTTCTATATTAGGGTTGTATCTTATGAACTGCGGTAACAAAAGCATCTCTATGACAAAAGCAGTAATCCACACAGCTAGCCACATGAAACACAGATCTTTGATCTGTATGGCACATGTTCTTTGCAGCAGGCATATTAACCCTCTGCGCTACTTTATGGTGAGTTAAAACTACCACTAGACAAAACTCTGATCTCGCTGTCTCTAGCAGGAACAATAATCTCAAGAGTTATCATGGCATTTTTATTGCTGCTTGAAAACGGGACGCACAAGGAACTCTGCTGCAGGTGTTTTTAAATCATGATTTAACATTTCTTTTTTATAGAGTTATATATAGCGGGAACTTGACCCGAATCGGGTATCAGAGCGCTTTACATAGCACCAGTTGCATTACATGAGGACACATTCATTTAAAAAAAAAAAAAAAATGTTAGGCACGGAGAGATGAAGTGATTTGCCCAGAATCACAGGATGTTCAGCCTCATTGTCGAGACTCAAACCCAGTTCCCCAGATTCGAGGTCGATCACCCTAGCCGTTAGGCCAACTCATCTCCCCAGTTATTGCTAAACACAGCGCCCCCCCCGAGGTCAGAGCCCCTCTTCTGATCAGCACCCAGTGCGGCTGCACCAGTCATACTGCCCTAAAGCCAGTCCTGCTCATGAGGCAAGGACTGTGATGAAACAGTGATTTAGGAGGGAATGCTCTGCTTACTTACCTGTGATTCAGTTGCTCCCTGTCTCCTTCCGTGCCCCAGCCCTTGTAACCCTCCTGCTTCCCTCCTGGGTGCCCCGGCTCGATGGCAGTTAACTGGACTGATTTAGTAAAAGGTTTCTGAGCAGAAGTGGTTCATCATAGTCCATCATAGGTCCATCATATGGGCCATTGTAGGTCCATTATAGGTCCATTTTAGGTCCATCATATGGTCCATCATAAGTTCATCATATGGTCCATCAATTGTTCCATTATAGGTCCATCATAGGTCCATCATATGGTCCATCATATGGTACATCATATGGTCCATCATATAATCCATCATAGGTCCATCATATGGTCCATCATAGGTCCTTCATATGGTCCATCATATGGTCCATCATAGGTCCATCATAGGTCCATCATATGGTCCATCATAGGTCCATCATAGGTCCATCATAGGTCCATCATATGGTCCATCATAGGTCCATCATAGGTCCATCATAGGTCCATCATATAGTCCATCATAGGTCCATCATATGGTTCATAATATGGTCCTTCATATGGTCCATCATATAGTCCATCATAGGTTCATCATATGGTCCATCATATGGTCCATCATATGGTCCATCATATAGTCCATCATTGGTCCATCATATGGTCCATCATATGGTTCATCATATGGTCCATCATATACTCCATCATAGGTCCATCATATGGTCCATCATAGGTCCTTCATATGGTCCATCATAGTTCCATCATAGGTCCATCATATGGTCCATCATAGGTCCATCATAGGTCCATCATATGGTCCATCATAGGTCCATCATAGGTCCATCATATGATCCATCATATGGTCCATCATATAGTCCATCATAGGTCCATCTTATGGTCCATCATAGGTGCATCATATGGTCCATCATATGGTCCATCATATGGTCCATCATATAGTCCATCATTGGTCCATCATATGGTCCATCATATGGTTCATCATATGGTCCATCATATACTCCATCATAGGTCCATCATATGGTCCATCATAGGTCCTTCATATGGTCCATCATAGGTCCATCATAGGTCCATCATATGGTCCATCATAGGTCCATCATATGATCCATCATATGGTCCATCATATAGTCCATCATAGGTCCATCATAGGGTCCATCATAGGTCCATCTTATGGTCCATCATCGGTGCATCATATGGTCCATCATAGGCAACCTGGAGTGGGAGGAGATTACTTTTTTTCTTTTAGGTAGGCGGCTGGTGCTGACTCCAGGGTGTGGCCGCACCTCATGACACAAGGAATGTGACGTGAAGTAGTATCAGAGTAGTGGGATTACTAGTGACAATCAAAGCATTCCTAGGAGGAAACATTACCAGTCTCTGAGTAGGTGCTCACACCGTGCCCAGGTGAGTTGTCACTTAATACGCTACTTGTTCTAAATGCCCACACACAATAACTTACATATGCTGGACTCACTGGTGGCCATGCAGCACCGCTTCACAATGAGGTGACACCCAACTCTATCTTAGGGTTCAATCTAAAAGCATCCTCTGGCTGAACAGCTGCCTCTCCGAGGTTTAGATTGAATATGCTTATATTAACGCATGTTTGCTTCTTTGGACTGCAATGGTCACAAACCTTTAATTGTCTGTTGGCTTTAGCTCGTATCTCATCAGCTGAGCAGCTCTCTCTTTGTACAGCTCTCTGATACCGTGATGGCAATGTTAGCGCTTTATAAAACACTATAAATAAAAATGTTCAAGTTCCATCAGCCACATCACTGGGGTTCTTGTCCAGTTCCAAACCTTCAGTGGTCCCCAGGGCCGGACTGGCTGTAGTGGGCACTGGGTATTTCCCCGGTGGGCCGCCAGGGTTGGGGGCCGGTTTTGGGCCCCTGGGGGCCGATTTTGTTACAGGGACGTTTTTGCAGCATAGCTGCAACATCGGCCGCTGTAACGCAATCGACCGAAACCGGCCATGGCAAACAGCTCAGCCGCATCCCCAACCTCCTGGGGGTTAGCCGAGCACTTTTCCAGGGCCAGTTTTGGTTCCCAGTCCGGCCCTGGTGGTCCCTTAGAGTCCAGATCCCCTGCTGTCACATTTCGTTTCTGTGTAGGCTCAACCTCTTTATTCCTCACCACCACTTCAGGGCCGCAGAACAATGTTTGTCCTGTCTGATCACAACGAAGCTCGCAGGCCTCTTGTGAGCTCTGACAATCCCCTTAAATCCCCTCTAGAATCCATTTCCCAACTGGTCATAGGGTTTAGAGTTCACGCCACAATATCCTTTTCTGGCTACACAGCAATACTTGTTTCTTTGATGCCCCTAAATCAATCAGAATTTGCTGCATTATTTACAAGCCCCCACTTCTGCAGCTACCAATCTACCTTAGGACAACATTCCTCATCGTTGGAGGTCACCACACCATTTGCAGGATGGCTGCCCTGAGGCTCGGCATTCTAAATTGAATAACATATAAGACCCTCGAGCGGTCTGCCTGCTGACGCGCCCTTCAAACCCCCACGCCTCTTGTGCTCCATATGACCCCCAGATAGTTGATCATTCGTAAAGAATTAAATATTTATATTTTCAATCTTGCACTTTGCAGGAAATATTTCCAACTGACCTACCAGTTATCTGCTCTTGAATTTGATATTACTTGTCAGAGAGCCGTATTCTTAGCTTACTGTCACTATGCTGTGCATGTGTATAGAGTTTGGCCCTAGTTGTAAATTGGTGAGGAGGTAAAGCTTGCTTGGCATTAAAAAGGGTGCTTTAAGTTTGATGTCCTATGTAGAATACAGTGGATGTTGTTATTCATAGACAAGCTCTGTCTTCAGCTGCACCATTTTCAGGATTCAAAACACTGAATGATGCCTGTGTACAAGGGCCTGGTACCTTTAACATCTCCAAGTTCAAATTTCATTGCTTAAATATCACACGGTTCAGGCTGGTAACTTTAATATTATCAACACAAAGAGAATGAGTGGCAGTGCTTAATTTGAGCCAGTGGTTTCCAGAGCACCGGAACTTAATCATCAACACCGGCGCCTTTCATGAGCACCAGGTAAGGACACATTCATTTAGATTAAGTGATTTGTCCAGAATCACAGGATGTTGAGCCGACGCCGAGACTCGAACCTGGTTCCCAATCTCCAAAGTCGTCAGCTCTTGTCATTACGTCACATCCTCTCCCCACTTTCATGGTTTGTAGTTGGTTCTGTTTTAGGCGGCACAAACAGGAGACACGGGCTGGTGCAACCTGCCTCCTGACATGTGCCCCTGCATTTTTTTTTTTTTACAAATTAACCACTGATGAGAGGGTATATGGTCTGTTGCGCTGTCTCCCTGTCAAAGTCTTCACTTTACACTAAGTGCTACAGATAGTCACAAAAAATGACTCTTATCGACCTCCTAGTATACCATAGGTTTCTAAAGATAATAGATCAGTACACTTCACCCTTTTTTGGTAGCATGCTTTATCATTGGTGGCCTACTCCTGACCTGCTGGGTGGATACCACTAGTATGGACTCAAGCTTCTGAGGGAGTTCAGATAAGATGAACTGGATGATTGCAGAGATCCAGATATACTAAAATACGTTGGGGTCAACCCAAAAGATATCTCTTTAATAGGCGTGACCCTGAGTATGCTTAAAAATGGGCATGTGCGGCATGTTTTAGACATCAATGTTTCACGCATTCACTGTCTAATGTCAACATGTTTCAGTGTCCTCAGTACCTGTATGTGTCAGTGGCCTTCGTCAGGGCTGGGTAGACCTATACCTAGAGGCCATACACTGTCATGCACTCAGAATCTTAATAGGCTCGAAGCACCCATTCCTTCATTATTAGCTAGGAGTGATAAACCCATGATTAAGATCAAACAGGTGGTGCAGGTAGCCATGGGTAGCCCGCAGTGGAGGGACCTGGGCAGTGTGAATACAGAGCTCGGGGACTTGCATCGGGCCCAGCTGCAACCTACACCAGAAACCGAAGGGGCAAGTGCCCCTGCCAGTAAAGGAGGGTCCCAGCTGGGATGGTTAGGGTCCAGGATCTCAATCTTAAGGGGTGGGCAGACTTGGGCGACAACCCCTTATGCAAAAAGGAATGCAGGATGGCAACAGCCACAGGACAGGAGGCTCTCTACGCCACAATGGAGCCTTTGGACATTTTTTAGGACTGCAGTGAGATGGTGCAGGACATCGTGGTGGGAACAGATAATGGGGCCGGGTCGGCAGGGTGAGTGCAAGGACAGCAGTGAAGCACAGTGCTTCTCTCAGATCCACGGGGGGAAACATTCTATGTTACGGAGCCAGAATCACGTTGTGCGTTAACAACGCGGCAAAAGAACGAATGTGTCATTACCACGCATTCAGTTAGCACGCAAGTCGTTACAACGAATTGCCTTAGAGGGTGCATTGGTGGAGTTGTATTGGATTTTAAGTCCAACACCCTCCCTACTGTTGTGCAGACTGGAGTTGGATTAGTAAGTCCAGTGCTCGCCTAAGGCAAGTCGTTGTAATGCGTCGTAACGCCGAGTTCCTTATAATGACGGCGTTGTAAAGGCATGCGTGCTAAACTCCTGCGGGATTATGTCGTACAAGCCCACGGTGGTGATGATGCATGGCACTGGCAGGTGCTCTGGGGCAATGCCAAGAAAGGGCTGTTTAGTGGGGAAGGATGATGTGGGGCATCGAAGCAGGGAACTCAAGCAGCAAGGAATCGGGAGAGGCTGAGTACGAAACTTACAAGGGGTCAGTTGCTGAGAGGGGAGCAGTAGCAGAAAAGAGATAGGGGGTATGATAAAGTGGAGTCAGATCTGGGTGGTGATGCCAGTGAAGGGGATAGATGTTTATCACAACACCTGAGCACCACCACTTCTTCAGTAGAGAATGGGGGGATGGGAAATTTGGGAGCTGGGCAGTCAAACCTTGAGACAGCGCAAGAATTGTAAGTCCCCAGCAAAGGGACAAACAAAGGAAGGAGGATGAGACGGTGATAGGGCATAAGAGTTTGAGGGGAGAAGTGACACAGATGGGATGAGAGGTCAATATGTGTCTGAGAGTGGGCGGACTGGAAAAACTGGTGAATCTACAGTCCATGTGGACAGCAGACCCACCTGGTGGGCACCTGCTGCTGAGCACCAAGGAAATATAGGCAAATGCTTATGTGGACATATTTAAACTACTGAACAGGGGGATGAAATGAAAGGAGGGGTCCAAATTGGAGGAATGTTAACTAGCCAATTGTACCATAACATAACACGTTTATTGGTAAAGCGTATGTTCACCCGTAGGCATCTTGGCGCTGAATAACAGATGTTTATTGTTATCCAACTCAATGGTACTCATTTGCACCCAGGTGTAGATTAACAGTAATACTTGAAATACGAGTATCATTTGTGAGAAGTCGTGCAAGTTGTGGCGCTGTGGAAGTTTATGGAAGTCATTAGGAATGCCAGTATAAAAAAGGGAGGTCCAGCCTTGGCTCCGCTACAAAGAGGAATTCAGATCTAGTAAGAGTGTGTTGTCTACAAAATGTTGTGGGGACCTAGATAATGAATTGTGGTTACAACACATGCCACCCCCCGCCTCCAGGCCATTGCAGTAAGTGCTCATATTGAGTGGGTTGCCCTATAAGCCTTTTCACTGGTGTCCCACCTCAGGGATGGTGGGGTGTACAGTCTGGCAGTGCCTGGTGGGGGCTTGTTGGAACCATTAACAGTGAAGCCTGCCATAGGGACCCCTATAAATGTAGGCATGAATGCCTCAAGGGTGGCAGTAAGCACCCAGCCTTGCACAGCATGGGTGACACAGGGTAGAATACAGTAGGGTAGAGTAAGGATGGCAACAGAAGGGTGGTATGGAAAGACATCTGCACTGGCAAAAGCCAGATGCCGTGCACCCTTGGCTGTTGATGTACCCAGATGGGGCAGTGGCCAAGTTGTTGTACGACAGATTTACGCAGGAGTTTTGGATAACCTACAAGGGGCAGCACAAAGGTAGATGGGCAGAGAATTTAAGAGCCTGTCGGGAGGACCCTCAGGTGGTGGCAGCCAAACTAGGCAAAGAGGTGGTAAGTGGTAGAATGGCGGCTTTCAGCTACTGGGGATTCTTTTCCAAGGTGCCTTTTACGTTGAAAAGTCTGTGCCACATGGGTGCTCAGTGGCATGTGCTGTATTTTAAAATCAGCACACTCGTAGGGTGGGTAATGCAGCAGGTGGCAAGGTCAGAGCCGGCGCTGCACTACAGGTGAATGTACCAGAACAGGCTTCTCCAACGCGGAGCTCATGAGCTACGGGCAGCTCTCCAAGCTCTCTATGGGGATGTATGACGTTACAACGCATACTATTACAACGCATACCTTTACAACGCATTTTTTACAACGCACAATCCATTACAACGCATGACATTACAACGCAGTACACTACAACGCATTTTTAAAAACTACCTTTACAACGCATATCCATTACAACGCATACTACCTTTACAACGCATACCATTACAACGCATAATATTAAATTGCATTTAAGGTAAGTATTAGATAGTATAGGGTTAAAAATTACTATTCTAACTCCAGGGGGTGCAACAGTAGGGTAAGTGTTGGATAGTATAGGGGTAAAAATTACTATTCTAACTCCAGGGGGTGCAACAGTAGGGTAAGTGTTGGATAGTATAGGGGTAAAAATTACTATTCTAACTCCAGGGGGTGCAACAGTAGGGAAAGTGTTGGATAGTATAGGGGTAAAAATTACTATTCTAACTCCAGGGGGTGCAACAGTAGGGTAAGTGTTGGATAGTATAGGGGTAAAAATTACTATTCTAACTCCAGGGGGTGCAACAGTAGGGTAAGTGTTGGATAGTATAGGGGTCAAAATTACTATTCTAACTCCAGGGGGTGCAACAGTAGGGTAAGTGTTGGATAGTATAGGGGTCAAAATTACTATTCTAACTCCAGGGGGTGCAACAGTAGGGTAAGTGTTGGATAGTATAGGGGTAAAAATTACTATTCTAACTCCAGGGGGTGCAACAGTAGGGAAAGTGTTGGATAGTATAGGGGTAAAAATTACTATTCTAACTCCAGGGGGTGCAACAGTAGGGTAAGTGTTGGATAGTATAGGGGTAAAAATTACTATTCTAACTCCAGGGGGTGCAACAGTAGGGTAAGTGTTGGATAGTATATTACTATATTATGCGTTGTAATGGTATGCGTTGTAATGGTAGTATGCGTTGTAATGGAATGCGTTGTAAAGGTAGTATTTAGAAATGCGTTGTAGTGTCCTGCGTTGTAATGTCATGCGTTGTAATGGATTGTGCGTTGTAAAAAATGCGTTGTAAAGGTAGTGCGTTGTAAAAGTTGCGTTGTAAAGGTTGTTCCCCTCTCTATGGGCATCTCTACTGTATGCATCCCAGAGTGCTAAATTTGAAACTGTTGCTTGGTTGAAGTGATATATGTATACCAAAAATAAAATGTGTGTATTTGAGATGAAAATGCGTGGATTTTCAGAACTCATAAGCTGATGTTTGGAGAAAAATTGTTGAATTGCCAAAATGTATTTTGATATTTGAGTGATCAATTATGCGGCGATGGGCAGCTGTATTACTAAGAGTAGTACCTCGATGGCGGGGGCATTGCAGCTTTGGCTGTTATGTATTATCCATGTAAAGGCGTTCCAAATTGAAAAAGCCTTTTTGCATTACTTCTGGTGACCCTCCTGATGCACTGAGGTGATCGCTGCTGGTAATTGTACATAGGGAAACCACTAAGGTAATCTTCTCTGATGTCGTCACTAGCACAACACTATTAATAGCAGCTCAGGGTGATTTTCATTGAAAAAAAGTGGATCTAATTACAGAAAAAGTTAGAGACCCCTGTACCAGATTGACAAAGAAGTTGAAAATGGTGGCAACGACATTTGGCATCCCGTTGGCTGCAAAAAAGATTGAAGGGCCAACTCCTATAGTGACATTCCTCGGCAAAGAGCTACATTCCATTGAGATGGTGATGCATCTGCCGGGGAAAGACTGGCTGCGTGTCAGATCTGCGATGAGCCTTCTTTTTGCACTTGACGAACCGGATGTATGCTTTTTTACAGCGACTTTTATTTTGCAATCTGTGTCTGTCAGGAAAAGTATGATCTACTGAAATTACATGTGAAATGATACTCGTAGATGTTGTCCATCTGGCTCACCCCCCCTTCCTGCCCCATTTTTCTTATTGTTAACCGAATGTATTGTTATTTTATCATTTTATGTATTGTATTGTATTACTGATGCCATGTGCTTTTATGACTGTTTTTAAACAATCGAATAAAGTTTTGAAATGAATGACTGGCTGTGTGAGAGAATTGCTAAAAGAAGTAACGGGAAGAAACAATGTGAGTTTAGTCAACTGCAACAAGTACTCTGACATTTCGGCTTCACCAGTAAGGTGGTGACCCCAGGTAACTACAATAGCCATGAGAAGAGCACCAAAACTACACCACCGAATACAGACGACAAAGAGAGCGACGCATCTACCCACCTCTGCTTCTTCTGAGATCCCTCACAGAGAAGTAGGGCTTCTGTAACTCACAGACATAGTTGCATCTTGTCACTTACTGCTCTGGCGTTCCATATAGTCCAAAGAAGTAACCAGTTTCAAAAAATCAATCATTTTACACTGTTTTACTTTGGACAATGTATTGGCCATCCCCTAGTTAAGCTATAATAATTAGTTGTACAGGAAATTGTTCAGGATATCAGTCCAGACAAACCCTCTACTAGCAATATCACTTAGCAAGTTGTCTATCAGAGAAACTTTTGTGAATCATGAGGGAAGTTCGGCTTGATTGTGAGAGAAAGAAACCAACTGTCAAGTTTTATCTAAAACTTACTTCAACAGAGGGCTGTCAAGATTATTTAATTTATATTCCCACTCTCACGCACCGTTTTGTACTAGTTAGATTTAGATTGGGAATTGCCCACCATTTAGTTGCCTTCCCAAACATGAACATCTGTCCTCTGGATACGACTCCTTGCCCATGTGATGGTCAGAGTAAGCAAAGCACTGGGTTCTGTGGCTTTTATTCTGGTTTTAGAAGTTATTATTTAAATCCACTCTTGCTTGCGTATGGCGAGCTTGCTGCTCTAAAATACTTGTTCAAGCTAAACGATGCCAGTGTTTGTCTTAATGTGGCACTTTTTATTACAAATGCATTTAATATACGAAAAAGTATTGTTGTACCAACATAGTGTTGACCCCATAATGATTTCAAGAGACTGTACTTCTTTTTAAAATATTTCATGCGTTTTTAGATATGATTAACTTTGGCTCCATGTTGTATATGTGGAGAAGTGTGGCTCAATGGTTAGAGCGGCAGACTGGTTAGATGCAGTGTTTTGGCCCGGGACCAGGGTTCAATTCCCCACCTCGGCGGGTCTTGGGCTCAAAATTCCACAGACCTCGGTGCCTATTCCAATCCAATCATGGAGTCCCACTCTGCAACTCTGGGCAATAACTTGCTTAATCTCCACAACGGCCCCCACAATGCTAAGGATGCCTGGCCTCCACCTTGGGGGTGCCCAGGAGTGGACACCTCACAGGGAAAGCAAGGATGGGTTCCACAGTGGTATTCAGACAAGTGCCTTGAGACCCTTGTGGGTGAGTAGTGCTCAATTTTTTATGAAGCGTCATCTGCTTTGTCTTTTACTATTTGATACTATTTACGTGTAATGCAATCAGTTTTTATCTATGCACACTTTTATGGTTGTTTTATGCATACCAAATAAGGTTGTTGACTACTTGACTTAGTCCCAAGCTACTGAGGTAGCCTTTTACCCGTTTCCCTTCATTTACATTCAATCTCCCGGCTAAACTGGGCTGTTTTCAGCATTCCAGTGTCTCAGCATAAAAATATTTTCGATTGATAACAAACCCACACAAACAGAAAGCGCGCTGCACACATATTTGCAGGAGGCTTGTGAAATATGCTGCTGGATTCGTGTGCGAAAGAAAAGACACGTGAATAGTCCAGGATTCTTAAAACTCCCTCGGGCAGAGCGGAGTAAACAATGCTGGCCTCTCAGTTTCTGGCCAGCCGGAGCCCACAGGTTGCCCACCGGGCCCTCTCGAGGAGAGTTTGCCACTGTTTTGTCCAATAAGAGCATTCCTTGTGAATACTCACGCCCTCATGACCTGGCCTCAGACTCTCTGTTTCTTCTCACCCCACTGATTGGTCACCCCAGGGCACAGTGGCACGCGCCGCCTTTGTTCCGTTTGTGTTCATTCTGGTGAGGAGCCAATCAGACGGCGAGAGAGAGCGGACAAGGAGCCCACAGAAATGCCTGCAGTGGGCATCAATAGAGAGAGAGGCGAAAGATGCATTTTATCTGAACTTTCTTTCTCTCCGCATTTCAGTCAGCAAGTTCCAAACATACCATCGCATTCTTGGGCCGATTCCAAGGATACTTCCTGCAGTTTCACTGCAGTCCAAGGCCGTCCTGCTGCTTAAACGGAGGAAGGGTTTAGTGGCTGTTTCCGCCCGTTCAATGTGCCTTTCCTTCAAAACAAGTGAAGAGAGCTTTTAAGTAAAAGGAAGTCGGAAAAAGAAATACGTCACTCTTCATTAGTTCAGACTGGGTGCTTAATCCAGCCACACACCTTGTGCAGAAATCCCTCGTCAACCTGAAACAAGCATTGGCATAGCCAATTGGTCTAGCCTTGTCAAGTTAATGCAATTTTTAGGTCTCGCAGACGTAGCGCTGGAGCGCGCATATGAGAGGCTTATTGTAATTGATAAGATTTCCGAAGGGGACTGAAGCCCCGCCCATAAATCTTATTGGCTGGTGTCATCGTTTATGTTACACCTTGGCATCTGATTGAAAATGAGGCTTGTTTGATACCGCCCTGTCTCCTTTCGGCCCTGCCCATCCGGACTCGATCATTTACTTGCGGAATTACACTGTCTCCTTCATGTCGGTAAGCACGCACTATTTGGGAAATGGACACTAATGGGCACCATGGCGGCTGCAGCACTATGCGCTGTTAAGTGTATATTTTTTATCACTTTAACGAGCGTGGCACCCGCTAGGGACACTGCGCTCACTTTATTTATTTTTATTTTGCATTTATGGCTTCATGCTGCCCAACGAGCCGCAGCCACACGTTTGCAACTGGGTGTACTTTAATGAGCGTGGCGTCCGCTAAGGACACCGAGCTCACTTTATTTTTATATTGCATTTACGGCTTCATGCTGCCCAACGAGCCGCAGCCGCATGTTTGCAACTGGGTGTCCTTCAATGAGCGCGGCGTCCGCTTGGGACACCGCGCTCACTTTATTTATTTTTATTTTGCAATTACGGCTTCATGTTGCCCAACGAGCCGCAGCCGCACGTCTGCAACTGGGTGTCGGCCAGCAGGCCGTGCAACAAGTGCTTCCCGTCCTCCCAGGAGCTGCTGGCGCACCTGTGGACGAGCACGGCCTTCTCGGATGGAGACAAGCTGCTGGCCTCCTACCCAGGCTCCTCGTTGCTGGCGGCGGCCATGGCCTGCTCCAAGAGCCTGCTACCAGTACCCACCTCGGCGCAGGAACACTACTACGCGCTCTCCACCCCAGTAGTATTGTCTACTGGGGACTTTATTCTCTGGGATGTGTCCGCATGTCTCTGTCCTCCACACTGGCAGGGGAACTACAACAGAAATGGCCGACAACAGCCCCCTTAGCACCAATTACATGTAAAGTAGACGGGGGGGGGGCGTAGGTGCGTAAATGATTTGGTACGAACAAAAAGGCACACTATTTCATTTAGACGGAAGTCCATGTGCAACCCTTCGCCTAGAGAAGCCCTCGCCTCGGACTGGTGTGTGGAGAAATGTACCTCTTTTCTGACACCGCCTACAGCGCGTGCCTGAAAGGTTATGTTTTAACGCTATAAACTTAACCTATTGAGCTTTGTGTTTCCACAAATATACATATACATAAACAGGGCCCTGCTTTTCTGGGTAGGCCTTGACTGAATGGAAGTAGGTAAGCTCTTTGAAGGCTCTGCTGACCGTCTGCCCACCTTGAAAGGGTCGCACCCCGCGGACCCCTTCACTGGACACACCTCGGACCGCAACACACTAGCAGCATGCACTCCATTCAACGGGTTCTTACATGTTTTACCAATGTCCTGTTTTATTTAAACCGTATTAAGTTGCTTGCTCAGTTAAATACTGCGCTTTATTTGGTCTCTTGTCAGTTTCCTCAAACAGAAGAGCGAAACACGTTAAAGAACACCCCCTCCTGCCTCCCCCCCCAAAAAACCTAACTATTCTGGATTGTCGTTCTTGAGCCGCTAGCCAGGCAGAACGCATTCGTGGAGTTAGTTCCCCTGCAGCACTTCTGTTCAGTAAACATGTGGATTTTTTTTATATCTAGTCTTCCACGGATGAAAAGCTCTCCATATTCCTGGGATCTGCTCTTCCACCTCAGAAAACAAGCATTTGCAATGCAATAAGTCGCGCAGTTACGCAAGTTTAAGCCATTGGCATTATATATGACAGTGCCGTTTATTTATGTTTTTAAAACAAAATAAAAGGCATTGTTATTTGCAATGTCAATAGCTCAAACTCGCATAAATGCGAGACCTATTGCATTGCAAATGCTTGTTTTTATTACAAGCATGTGCCACAAAAAGGGAGACCACGTGAATGTGGTTGCCATATGCTTGCAATGTTTTAAATTAAAAAAACTAACCTTTGCATATATCTTAATAGAACAATACAGGTGCTTCCAAATGGATAGATGGACTTAGCTATAGAAACCCTTTTTTAGTTTTAATACTCATAACCTGAAGGCATTATTTTGATTGATACAAATAAAAGATACAGTTTGCTTATGATTATTGTAACCTGGAGGCATATTTTAAATGCGCAAGGATGATGATTAAAAAAAAAAAAAAAATGAAGAATGAAAAGCCAAAAAACATTGGCAAAGTAAAGTTTTGGCCCAATAGCATTGGCACAGATATCCACTTGTTTTTATGTAAATGTGCTTATGTTATCAATCACAAATCCGTCATTCACAATAAAAAACAGCTACGGGCGGAAGTGGGCTGACCCGTTAACCTAAACTGTACAATGTGGTTAGTGGAATAAAAGTGTGAATAAGTTAAGCAGACAAAACATCTGTCTCTTGGCCAGACCAGAAATATCCTGAATTATACCAAATATCTGTGAGAGAAGTAATAGAGATGTGTTTCTCTCTTAGACATTAGGATGTTTATTTTGGATAGCTGCACAATTTTAAATGTTAACTTTCAGACATGCGATTTAATAAAAAATTAAACCTTCATTTTTGTTGTTTCCAAATAGTGTTTTATTTGTCTGGGTGCTAGTCCGTGTTTCTAAGATCGGAATTGGAGCTCTTAGGATGTTGGCAGCTGTCACAACAGGTGTTTCAGCTATTCTCTGAAGTGCCAACTTCGTCTTCCTTTTATTGAACATCCACAATTTGGATGGGTACACTTGTATTTCTGAGTGGGGCTTCCCGCTACACACCTCCCAGGGACACAACTTGGAACCCAGGTAACTTATCCTCTACAGCCAGGCTTAATTTGTAAATCACTATGTACAAGGGCCCAAAGTTCCTCTTAGAAGCCCGTCTCCAACTCTGCCCAGTGCAATGGTTGCACAGACAGCTGCTTAGTTTTCAATCCAGCTCATATTAGGTTGAGCCTGGGCAGCGCATCAGCTGCTCTGGGAGGCATGCTGTATTCAAGTATTATTATTATTATTATTATTAATGCTAATTGTAGAGCGCTCGGCTACCTCCAACGGAGGTGTCCCGGCGCTAGCAGCATGAGCAGTAGTGTAATCAGGGCGCTAGAAAGTGCTAGGTCAGGTCGAACAGCCACGTTTTCAGGGCTTGCCTGAAGACGCGTTCTGATTTGGACTTCCGTCGATGTTCGGGCATAGAGTTCCATAACACGGTTGTTCTTACCGAGAAAGCCCGGCCACCAATCCTAGCTTTCTTAAAATGTGGAATTACCAGTAGCTCCTGATGATTTGACCGAAGTGCCCTGGGTTGGTGGTATTTCCGGAGTCTTTGCTTAAGGTATATTGGACCAGAGCCTCTAGTTGCTCGGTAGGCCAGGGTTAGTGCCTTAAACTCTATACGCCTTTTGACCGGCAGCCAATGTAGGCTCCAGAGATGCGGGGAAATGTGATGGCGATATGGCACATTCCTAATGAGCCTTGCTGCCGCATTTTGTATGATCTGCAACTTCCTGATAAGGTACTCTGGCAGACCAAGATATAGACTGTTTGCATAATCCAGCTGAGAAATGACTAATGCATGGACTACCGACTTTCTACAGTCCATCGGCATTAGATTAAAAAATCTTCTCAGGGCTTTTAGCTTCCAAAAACACGTGGACGAAACCTGGCCAATCTGAGATTTACCTGATAGGTTAGCATCAAATTTAAATCTCAGATTTCTGGCTGAGGTATTCGGCACGGGGGGGATTCAGTTCTGAAGGCCACCAGAGTTCTGGCCTAGGGGGAGATGATTGATTAAAAAAGAGTACCTCCGTTTTTTCTGCATTTAGCTTCATGCAGTTATCAGTCATCCAAGAAGCCACTTTCAGAAGACACCGCTTGAAGTTAGTGAATGTCGCCTCTGAGTGTTCCCTAAAGGAAAACACAAGCTGAGTATCATCAGCGTAATAGATAACCTTTACCCCTAGTTGTTCAATTATAGGGGCCAGAGGGGCCAAATAAACATAAAAAAGCGAGGGGCTCAAGGCTGAGCCTTGCGGAACTCCGGATGTCAAAGGGCTAGAAAAGGACACATACGGACGGAGGAACACTTTCTGGGATCGTCCCTCCAGAAAGGAGCGGAACCATTTTAAGGTAGTTCCGGTCACTCCCAGAGAAGCTAGTCTTTCTATGAGGATCTGGTACGACACCGTATTAAATGCTGCGGATAAATCCAGTAGCACTAGCATCGCACAGTTGCCTTGATCCACAGTCTCCCTTACTGTTTCTGCCACTTCCAGCAAGGCCGTCTCGGTACTATAGCCTGATCTGAAACCCGATTGAGAATCATGAAGGAGTTTGTGAGACTCCAAGAATTCGGCCAGTTGTATTTGGACTTCCTTCTCAAGTACCTTAGCTGGCACTGGGAGAAGCAATATCGGCCTAAAATTCTTTAAGTCTGCTGGATCTGCATCTTCTTTCTTCAGGATTGGCTGGACAAACGTTGTTTTCCACTTAGTAGGGTTGGTGCCTGTTTTCAAGGAGGAGTTCCAGATGAAGTTAAGTAAGGGGTTCAGCCAGGGGGCAAGGATTTTATAAAACTTAGGTGGACAAGGGTCGGCTGGGGAGCCAGACTTGACTTTGCGCAGCTCCAACAGAGAGATGTCTGGACTCAAAGGGCGGAAACCCAACCAGCACTCCACATGCTGATCCGTCGGAGAGGTCTTAACAAATGGCCGCGGTGTAATTGTCTTAGGGAAAGAGGCATAAATAGTTTGGATTTTTGTCTGAAAGAAACTAGCTAGATCTTCACATAAACTAAGTGAAGGAGCAATCATACTTTTTAAGGCTTGTGGCTTCAAAAAACCCTTCACTATCTTAAAAACTTCTCTTGACGAGTTATCAGAAGCTTTTATTTGATACGCAAAGTATTCCTTCAAGGGGTTACGTTTTAGTTTATGGAATCTTTTTAATGCCGTTCTATATGTGCAATTAGCCTCGGTGTCATACTTTTTCCGCCATAGCCGCTCGAGACGTTTGCAGTGGCTTTTCTCCCAGCAGAGTTCTAACGAAAACCAAGGAGCTGTTGGTTTATTTCTAGCCGGTTTCATGGTGTTCAAGGGGGCTACTTTAACTAGAGCTGCGCTAATCCAATTATCAAAGGCCAACATGTCCTGATCGGGGTCTCCCGTGAGTAGGGGGAGCGTTTCCTGTAGTTCTGGACCCATAGACTCGGGTAGAACCTTCCTCCAATTTCTTCTAACTTCAGACTCTAAGTTGGGGTGACTGGTCCCTATCCGACCTGTTAGAGTGAAGGGAACCAGTCGATGATCCGTCCAAGTCAGTGGCAGAGGATCCATTACCTTGAGGGTATGATCATTAGAAAAGATCAGGTCTAGTGTGTGACCCGCTGCATGAGTAGGTGCAGACACCCTCTGAGTCATGTTTAATCCTAGAAGAGTATCGGCCAGTTGTGAGGCTGAAGGGCAGTTCTCTTTGTCCATATGGACATTATAGTCACCAAGAACTAGAAAGTTAGAATTTTTTAGGGATAGGTCTGCAATAATGTCAAACAGCTCCTGCCAATGAGAGGGCAGGGAGTCTGGGGGTCAATAGACCAGTAGACCTGCATACGAAAAAGTTGGAGACACTCTGATACAGAAGGACATCGCCTCTATAGACCCTACAAGATTGATTTTTCTTGACGAGATTTCCCATTCATTCCTCAAGATTACTGCCAGTCCACCCCCTCGTCTGTTCTTCGCCCGGTTAGCTGTAGCCATCCTATAGCCCTCAGGAATGGCCAGGCCTAGGTCTGGGTTAGAACTGTCTTTTAGCCAAGTTTCAGTTAAAAACATAATATCCCAGGAGTTTACTTCAAGATTGAGCCATAAGTCATCTGCATGTTTTGGCAGGGACCTGCAGTTAATTATGCAGGCCTGCAGTTCCACTGGTAGCCGTGAATGTGCTGTTAATGATAATGTCAAAGCACCCCCCAAACTCCTGTCCCCTTTCCCTGGTTGCTTCTCCATGCGGAAGGGACAGACATCATAAAGTGCTCCCAAGTGGTCCATCCTCCCACCCCATGTAGAAACATCTATACAAGAAGGGTTCATACACCCCGCTCGGGCACAAGCGAGTAGTTCCTCTCTGGACCAAACAATTCTGACTAAAGTATTGGTTTGAGCAGCGTGGCTAGCGCTAGTCGCACTACGAGCGCGGACGGGCGCAGACGGGCTTGCCTTTAGCGCGCCTTCGGCGCGCCATCAGCGCACCCGCTGCGCGCTCGTTTAAGCATGGTACTTATGTGTTGAATCCACCCCCCGGAAATGCGAGAGAGAGGGGGGAGAAGCCATGTCCCTCCGCATCAATCGGCACAACAGCCGTGGCGAACCGGGGACGGGCAGAGCAAGAACAAGGTATGTGCAAAATGGGCAAATATGATTTAAAACCAGATAGAAAATACAGCAATGATTACAACTTTTTAAAAGATTTAAAAACGCTTCTCTAAGCGATTCTGGCACCCACCAGACAGCATGCATGCTACTATGTATGGACTTGAAGCCCCGCCCACTCTTTGCCCATATTTGTCATTGGCTTGTGTTGTTGTCCTTCATAAATGCTGTCTTCTGATTCGTTAATAGGCATGTTAGTCCCTCCTTAGTACCGCCTTGTCTTCATTTGTAACCTCCCATGAGGACTGGCCCTTTTACTTCGGTTGTTACACGGTACATCTTCTTTAATCTGTAAGCACTATTTTCTTTAGTTTCTCCTACTGCAGTCACGACATGCTTTCATGCAACATTCAGCGCGCCATGCGAGCTTTCACTTTCCAAGCAGCCCGGGACAATGGTGGCCGCTTCTTTGAATTGCAATAGGTCTCGCATTTACAAGAGTTTGAGCTACTGGCATTGTAAATGACAATGCCTTTTATTTATGTGTTAATTATCAAAACAGATAAATAAAAGGCATTTTAATTTACAATGCCAATAGCTTAAATTCACACAAATCTGAGACCTATTGCATTGTGCTTGTTTTATCCCTGTCTCTGTTTTCCAATCTTTCTCCTCTACCATGCTCCCTTTGCTGCCTTTGCCCGTCTTGCTTTGGATCAGTCTGACGATGAAAAGTAAGTCCTGGTCCCACAAACGAGTGCTTGTGCCCACCACACACTCCCACGTGCATAAACTAAAGCAATGCTCTCTTAGTCATTGCATTCTCCGCGGAAGTGGTGGGAAAATACTTCCTGTTATCACCAAGCCTAGAAGCAAAAATATTTCAGTTTCATAAGTGCAGAGAAGGAAAGCAGATCAAAATAGACATTGGTATTCTCTGTACAAAAACACTACGTCTGGAGTTAAATAAAAAACATTGAGGGAATGTGATGGGATACAATTGAAAGTAGCATTGGATCTTTCGTAGATTCACAAGTTATGAATAATTTAGCTTAGAGTCCCTGATAAAAATGTTATGCTCAGCATTTCTAAAGTGCAAGCATTCTATGCAGGACAGTTTGTAGCCTATCACACCCACGGATGTATGACGTTACAACGCATGCTGTTACAACGCATGCTGTTACAACGAAAGTTTTACAACGCAAGTGCATTGACAACGCAGGACATTACAACGCAAGTCTTTACATCGACTTGCACTAGATGGCGTGCTAACATTAAAAAAGTGTAATTTACTATTCCAACTCCAGTCCACGTAACAGTAGGGAAGGTGTTGGGATAGTAAACTACACTATTTTTAATGTTAGCACGCCATCTAGTGCAAGTCGATGTAAAGACTTGCGTTGTAATGTCCTGCGTTGTCAATGCACTCGCGTTGTAACAGTTTCGTTGTAATGGTAGTGCGTTGTAAACGTTGCATTGTAAAGGTTGTTCCCCCACACCCACTGATGGAGCATGCCAAGCCGCCAATGAAGAGGAGATACTCAGAAGTACTGTGCCTCGTCAGGGGTTGAAAGCGCTATATAAATACCAATTACATTACATTACATTCTGGCAGTCAATCCTTTCCTTCAGATTTTCTACTGCATGTGACAGGAATCCTCAGAGTACTCTCTATTTATCTGTCTGTCCCTTGCACAGTGTTTCGAATACTCCACAGGCCTCTCTTGATGCAATAGAAAAGGACATAGGATGCATGGGGCATATAGGAGCAGGTGTAACCCAGATGTATAAAAAGGCAGCCTATTCTGAATCAAATAAGCCCCTTTTGAGACATTTCCTGAAGAGGCAAAACTCTGGAGCCAGCCTGGAGGAGACGGATACCCTGTACCACAAGGGAACATCTGGACTAAAAGATGTTACACTATCTCTGATATTTGATTTTAGGGATGACCAGAAACCCTTGTGACGCTGAGCGTAAGGCTCCTTCTGGTTATATGTCAACCTTATTTTTTCAAAAGGACCCCAAATTATCATCATCAATAGGGGAGAACATATTTCTATATCGCTGAGCCTTGCAATAAATAGATGAGTGCTCAAAAGCAGATTATTGGCCGTTGCCACATTTATCAGTCAATAGAGCTCCTGAAACTGCACCCACGGGATGCGTGCAAATGCCAGAAAAGGAATCCTGACCAGCTTCTGCAAAATGGATGTGCACTGAGGACCACTGGAAGTATCTAGAACTGGAAGTATCCACCACAGGAACGATTCATCATTGGAAGTATCCATCACTGGAAGTATTCACCATTGGAAGTATCCATCATTTGAAGTATCCATCATTGGAAGTATCCATCACTGGAAGTATCCACCACTGGAAGTATCCACCACTGGAAGTATCCACCACAGGAACTATTCATCAATGGAAGTATCCATCAATGGAAGTATCCATCACTGGAAGTATTCACCACTGGAAGTATCCATCACTGGAAGTATCCATCACTGGAAGTATTCACCACTGGAAGTATCCATCTCTGGAAGTATCCATCATTGGAAGTATCCATCACTGGAAGTATCCACCACTGGAAGTATCCACCATTGGAAGTATCCACAACTGGAAGCATCCACCACAGGAACTATTCAGCATTGGAAGTATCCATCACTGTAAGTATCCATCACTGGAAGCATCCATCATTGGAAGTATCCATCACTGGAAGTATCCACCAATGGAAGTATCCATTACTGGAAGTATCCACAACTGGAAGTATCCATCACAGGAACTATTCATCATTGGAAGTATTCATCACTTGAAGTATCCATCATTGGAAGTATCCATCACTGGAAGTATCCATCACTGGAAGTATTCATCACTGGAAGTATTCACCACTGGAAGTATCCACCATTGGACGTATCCACCACTGGAAGTATCCATCACAGGAACTATTCATCATTGGAAGTATTCATCACTGGAAGTATCCATCATTGGCAGTATCCACCACTGGAAGTATCCAACACTGGAAGTATCCACCACAGGAATGATTAATCATTGGAAGTATCCATCACTGGAAGTATCCATCATTGGAAGTATCCACCACTGGAAGTATCCACAACTGGAAGTATCCACCACAGGAACTATTCATCATTGGAAGTATCCATCACTGGAAGTATCCATCACTGGAAGTATCCATCATTGGAAGTATTCACCACTGGAAGTATTCACCACTGGAAGTATCCAACATTGGAAGTATCCACCATTGGAAGTATCCACCACTGGAAGTATCCACCACTTGAAGTATCCACCATTCAAAGTTTCCACCACTGGAAGTATCCAGCATTGGAAGTATCCACCACATGAAGTATCCACCATTGGAAGTATCCATACATTGGAAGTATCCACCATTGGAAGTATCCACCACTGGAAGTATCCTACATTTGAAGTATCCACCATTGGAAGTCCACCGCACGCCACAAGGTTTAATTAAAGGCAGATTTGGTGGCAAATTCTGTGCTGTTATCAACTAATTGAGAACTCGGCTCACCATAACGCAGAAGGGATCTCAGTGCTATATATATTTATTACATTTTGTCAGTGTTATTCACCAACAATGATATCTACCCCCATGGAAGTAACAGCAAACATTTTTTATTAACATTCTCCTTTCACCCCACCCCAGATGAAACATATGTGCCATATAAGAACCTATGATGAGGTGGCATTCTGTTTCCATGATTCCCACTCCATGTAGCCTCCTTTCATGGCTTCCCTTCCTCTCCCTTCCCTCCTGTGGTTGTCCTCAGGGTTTTGAGGGGGACCTTGGACGATTCAGGCGCTTCATGTGCAAGCAAGCAGCCTACCATGAGAAGTCTGTGCTCTTTCAGGGGAGTAGCTTTGGGGAGGGTGTATGAGGTGTCACACCCCCCCTAATGAATGTATTATTTAATAGATAGTTGGGTACAGGAGCTTTCAGTCAGATATGATAAGGTGTCTGTCGGATTTCACCTGGAATTTTTATACTCTTGTCTCTGTTTTGAAGGTCTTAAAACATGGCTATTTGATAAATAATGTCTTAAATACCTCTCACAATCCGCACTCCTTTCCATTTCCACTGGCCCTAAAGCCCCCTCATGCGCCGCTTCTCATATAATGATTAACATTATATGCCAGCCTGATTGTCAGAAAATCTGACGCTCGCCCCCACCCAAGTCTCACTGACCAAACTACGCCCCTGTGCTCTTTAGTAGAAATTAAAGTTAGAGTCTGAGCAGAAAACAACATTTTCGTTTCTACAATTGAGGCTCTGCCGGATGCAATCTTCTTTATTTTAAGAACTGCTGCAGTGGTTTATTGTTTACAAACCCACGCTGTTTGTAAGCAGAAGATGAGTGTTTACATCCTCTCTGGGATATGGGACGTGGGCGGGCTGTTCTCCCAAACACACCTGGGGGCACTTCTCGATTACCTTAGCAGATGGGTTAAATAGACTACTGCCCAAGCCAATTGTCTGTCTAGATAGAACACAGTCAGATTAAGCCGACTCCCCTTGCAGTAGCGGCTGCTCCGGGGCAGTAGAGGTGGGGAAGGGGGTACGTGGTTAAAAAAAAAAGAATAGACAAACAGTAAAATTAACATGCCTGCTGGCTGCCGTCTCTTATCCGTCCTCTTTGGTTGACGCAGGAAACAGGAAGCACACAGGCTCCCAGACTCCCCTAAGCCAATCAGGACGCTGCTGTCACCAGCATGACAGCTGCGTCATGATTGGTTTGAGCGGACTGGTTCGACACTCAGACAGGGAGTGGGAGGCTGTGCATGTTCTCCTTCCAATAGTGTAATACAGCTTTGTGGAGAAATGCTAAGTGCGCATGACAGTTTGGCTGTCCCAAGACGGCCGGCCAAACCATCATCCACACTAATGGTGCCCACCTCTCCTCCCGCTGCACTGTGGGCAGCCCAGCCCCACCCCGCCCTGCACCTAAACAGAACCAGAACTGAAAAAAATAATGATAATAACATGGTGTTATTATGATTTTGTTTTCCCTGTGGGGCGATACTCCTCCGCCTCAGTGGAGAAGCTGCTTCTGTCCCCTTGTTTTACTAGTTCCCTATATACTTTGATGCATTTACAGCCTTTTAGGGATGATTGGGTAGTCAGCGGTTACTGAGCGACATCCTGTGTAGATACGGCTCTCGGTGAACATACTCCTGTAGAGTGGTATCCATGGAACGGGAGCACCCTCTGGACCTCAAGACCTCACTGGTTACCACTGATGCCCATGACCAGGAATACTAATGCCCTCCAGTTAGATAACCTAGTTACTCTTTTTGGACACTTGACTCTCCAGGGTCAGCAAAATTCACTGGTCAAACATTAGTCGGTAGGGGTAAGGAATACCAATGTGTCACGTTACAATACACAAGAATAAAAAGTTCTGGCATTGTTAGGTATAAGGAGAGCAGGACGTGTATTTTTAAGTAAATATAAAATAACTGCAATTGTATGACAATCAAAAAACCAAAAGCTGCTAACACCTTCTGGGGCAAATGTATGAACCCAAAGATTTTCATTCCTCTAACGAACATGGAGTTACATTTTCTATAGCGTTGCATCTGTGGCCATTGTTACCCTATGCGGCTGCGCTGACGGAGTCGCAAGACCTCTGGACTCATTGAGTGTACTAAGCAGTTGACATATCTTTAGCCCTGTAACAATTGCTTTTTGGCTCTGGTTCCTGCAGTTAACTCAGTAATTTGGGGACCCTCCTGCTGAAAATTATTCAAGATAGTATAAAAATGTCCAGCATCAAAAAAACGTACATCCCAAAGGGAACAGGGACCCACAAAAATCTCTCAAAGAGTTGCAGGTCCTTGTTTGGAAAAGGGACAAGTCTCCAGTCTAGCCTAAAGGTCACCGCGGATTGGTAATCTTACTGGGAGTGTAGGTTCCCTTCAACGCTTTTGAGTCGAGCTGCAGAAACTTAGCTGAACTTTCTGAAAGTTTTCATGAGTACTTGCTGGTGGGTATCGCAGTTAGCACACAATAGTCGTTGCCCAAAGGGACACCAAACATTAGCGGCCCATATCTCTAGATAGGCCACTCTCAGTTAAGAGTTTCCTGTGTTGGAATACGACTCCTACTGGACCTCAAGGCCTCAATGGCTACATGTGGGAATTGGAGTATAGAGTCCCAACATAGGATTCATCCAAGCTCTCCCTGGGACCATAACACATACAATAGTTCAGCAAGCACAGTCTAACCCACTGAGGGAGTGTGACAATGCAGACAATGTGGGCTTCCTAGTTAAGATATAGGAAACCCTCTCTGCAGCTCTAACCCTGAGAAGATATCCAGTCTTCGGTTCTTCTTCCGTGCCAGCAGGACCAGAGGGAACTCTCGGCTCTCGGGTAGCCTTAAGTCACGGGAACACGCTACGCTAGAAATCATGGCTTAAGCTGAGCCTAGGGAGCAGAGCTTCCAGCAGAGGGTGGATCCCTTGCCTAGTGTCCGCCCAACACAGAGAAGGTTCCCAGCAATATTCAGATAATGTCCAATGTAACCTGCTTCAGAGACACATGTGACATGTGGGCCAACCACATGCATGGTCCAAGTAAAGATCCATTTCCAACTGGTAAATGTGGAGATGTATGTTGGCCCATACATAGTCCAGAAGAAGGCCACCATTGCTAGAGAGCAGCCATCACCAGAAGCAGAAGGGCAAAGGCTGAGTTTTACTGCGGGTGGGGGGTGGGGGGGGGGGGGTCCTACTTTGCAACAAACCAACAGGTAAGACTTATTTCAGATTTCAGGACGGAGTCTTGCGCAGCGGGCGGGCAGGCCATCATGTTCACTATAGCAAAGGACAGTCTGAATGGAGACCCCCATCTAGAGCAGCCAAGAACAAAAGGCCTAAATGGGCATCTTCCATTCATCCCTACTGGTAAACATAAATACACCATACGTACTTATACCCTGCAAATACCACACGTGTGAAGAAAGGCATGGGACGCTGGTTCGTAGGAGCTGAAAGACTTTTAGAGGGGCGAGCTGGTACTCAGCGATGCCCTGTATCCCTGAACAAGACACGCGGCCACCAAAACAAAGACACACGCAAGTGGTGGGCTACAAGGCATGACCCCCTTTCAACCTTTGCCGACAGCATCAAAACTGAAGTACTCCACAAATGGACTTAAACATTGTTGAGTTTACTGGTAAAAAACAATAGGGGAGCCAGAAAAAAAGCAAACCGCGTCAAGCTGCGCAGTTTTTCCAAACTATACATGGGATTTGGCCTGAACAAGGCACCTGATTCATTCTCCCAGGATCAACTGGGCTGTAAAAAGGCAACAAAAAAGTGAAGTCCAATGACATGCCTTATCCTTAATTCACCAGTTTTAGGGGCAATCGGATTCAAACATATTTTTGTTATTCTATCTGACTCCCTCGCCACATTAAATTTTTTTTTTTTACCTATTTGTAATTTATTTAACAGCAAATGCATGTTGTCTTTTTTTGGGGATCATAATAGTCGTTTCCTTCCAATTTCCAAACCACTGATTAGAGCTTTGACCTTTTCCAGGGCCAATCACGAGTGGGCTTTGTCCAGGGCAGGAATTTTCCTCCCATTATGGCATTTATAGGACTCATTCAAGAGGGGTTTAAACAGGCCTACAAATACAAGGAAATAAAGAAATAACCCGTACTTGGTACGCTATTCAGTTTGGACTTGAGAAACTATGGGGCATATTCACAAGAAACTGGTGGAGCGCTGTGTTATGCCAAAATCGGTAACGCCATATTCCGACAGTTTCAAAATGCAGGGATGCGCTGTATTCACAAGAATACAGCGCACCCCTGCATTTCCCCTAGCGCTGGTGCTAAAAAAGCTGCCTAGCACCAGCGCAAGCACCCTACTGCCATTTTGCTAGGGTGCCTGCACTGCAGGAGCAATTGTTTACGTGCAGGAAGGGACACCTTTCTGCACATAAACATTATTTACAGGTGTTTTGCTTTATCTATGCGTGCAGCAGAATCCAGCACACGTGGAAACAGCAAAATATGAGGAGAAATAAAAACATTTCTTCTCATATCGCCCGCTAAAGCCCAGGTATTACCTGGCAGTATTTGTGACGCTGCTCCATACCTTGTAAATATGGGGCAGCGTCAAAAAGCAATGGGTGTTGCGGCAGAACGCCCACTGCAGCACTCATTGAACGCCCCTTTCACGCTAAGTGCTGCGTGAAAAGTGGCATTATTTACAAGGCGGTGTTAACTCTGCCTTGGGTCTATACCGCTATATAAAACTAAAAAATAAATAAATAAGGCCAAGGAGTTAACACCACCAGAACGTAGGAAATAGTGACCGTATTAGTTCTAACGGAAATGGATGAGAAAATCGGCATAAACATCTCGAATACCCTCGAAAATCTCTTAACACTTCAGTTATTTGAGCAACTGCTGGAATATGCATTTTCAAAAAGGTATTTGCTGTAAACCCAAGCAGAAGCTGGGGTGTCGAGGCTGCGGAGCATACCAGAAATACCTCTCCAGGCTTAATTAGTCGTGAACTAAAGGAAATACTAGGAAACATATTTTTTTCTCAGAATTTGACCTAATTACTAGCACAAACCATTTGAAATATGTGCATGTTTTTCAGAATTCTACCTTGTTAATTCCACCCAAGTGCACCAAACAGCATCTATAAAAGCTCTCACGTCACCAGCCCTATCTGCCAAGGAATCCCTTATTATATGTGACTCTTTGAGAAAGGCCTTCCTTTTTGGAGAACAACACATGTGATGCCTCGGCTTTTAGACGCCTATGTACAATGTCACAAGTCAAACTACAATTCCCAGAAATCATTGTTCTGTTGCATTACAAGCTAGAACTGGAAGAATATGACCACTTTCTTTACAAGCAAGAACTGGCTGATTATGGTCACTTTCCCGGTATACAAAACAACAGTAAAAATGTTACACTAAAACAGGGGAGGGGGTGTCAGCATATGTCTAAGCCTTGGTTTTCATTTAAACACCTCATGAGCCTGGGGAGTTGTATTCTATGTGCACTTCGATTGTACTAGCTTGACCGTTGTTGGGTTCTGGAGTAGCGTGCTACTTGCCAAAAAGTGCTTTGACGCCTCATCAGGGGTAGTAAGCGCTATATAAATGCAATTACAATTACAATAAGTGTTTGTAAAAGCAGACACAGGATGGACTATGACATCACGCAACAGAGGCAGGAGGTGAAATATTGCTTTATTTCCACCAAAAACATATGTGCAGAAACTAACTCATTGATTACTGTTCTGAACTGTTTGATGTTGAGTATGTAGGAAAAACAACAAGCAAATATAACGTTTTTGGAGAAATTGTTTTTGGCCAAAAGGTGTCTGGAATAACTGTTGACAGATAATGGACCAAGATTTATTTCCATGGAACTGGAAACATATTTAGGCAATAGGAACATATGCCTTGTTAGACTGCTGTTCATAATCCCATTGCTAATGGACTGGCAGAAAGAATGAATAGAATGATTAAAGAATATATTCAGATGGCAGTGACTAGTGGAAGGCCGGTGACCTACCATTCTTATCAGTTGATGTGGTCATACACAGTAGGGCTGGTTAAACACTATTGGAATCATTACATGGTAGAAAGCCTAAACTGACATGCAATGCAGGAAAAATTGACATGACAAGTGTGGTTAGTTGAAATTCCCTAGAAATGAATGTCAAACATAAGCAAGAACTATATAAAGGGAAACTCGATGGAACATGGAAAGTAAAACATACAGATTTTTCATGTAGGAATGATAAATAGGCATTTTCCGAACCCAACTTTGGCAAACTTGTAGGGTAAAATTAGAAAGATGGAACGAACTGGAACAAAGGGAGATTTGTGTTATATAAAGGAATGGTTGTGAAAGATTGCATTAGGTGTGAACAGGCGTGGCCGCCACCGGTAAGAGCGGTGGAGCAGGGCAGGGGCAGAGCGGGTAAAATTAGTTATGGTTATGTTTCTGTATTTCAGTTGTATAAGGGAGGGGATAGGTAGTAATGTTGGAATGTAATGTTGCCCTGTGGAACGGAATGAAGTGATGCCATCGGGCAAGATTCTATGGTCTTTAAAACCTGTGGCCAGTTCAGAGATTGCCACTGATCTGAAAGCTGCCCTGGGGAGCTGGAACAATAAACTCCTCTTTACTCTCCAACCCATATCCTGAAATTGTGATTGTAGTTAGAGAAGACCCACAACAGACACCCCAAGCTACAGCGAGGTTAACATAATCTGTATCAGTCTAAGCCCGTAAAGGCAGAGCGCTACGTCATGACACAGGGGGAGGTGTGGCGCAGCGGCCAGAGCGGCTGGCTATGGGCAGCAGGGCTCACGGTTCGATCACCGGCTGCAGCTCATCTCAGCACCATGTGACTCTGGGCAATAGCTCACTTCATCTCCATGTCACCCCCAGCGCCTTGACACCTTAAGGGGCGATATGTTTGCGCTTTACAAATATGGATGATGACTGTCTTTTATATGTTGCCGGCTGTGGCAGCTCCTAACCTTTGCTTGTCCTCTGATTCCGAAGGCAGTGCCCTTGCTACCTCTCATCTTAGGAACCATAAAGATAGCGACCATAAGTACACATGGTGATATTGGATAATGTTTTAAACCCGTAAATACCTCTCGCAGGCATCTCAGAAGATCCTATAGCTGCTCATTTAGTAGACTGGTTAGGCGGAAGATTCCTTCGTGAAATTGCCTTCGCTTTTCTCTTAGAAAGACGAAGAACTGGTACCACTTCAATGACCTTTCTCTGCCACTGCAAGAATCTCGAAATGCATTTGAAATTGGGACAAATCTGTCTAAATCAGGTTATAATTCCAGTAGAGGCTGCTTCTGTGAAGCAGCAGTGTGGTGGGGGGGTTTAAAAGACAAAAAAAAAAAGAACACTTACATGCCGGCTAGTCGGCCGCCTCCTCTCCTCCTCCTCTCTGTCCTCTTCCTGCAGTGGCGTAGCTAGCTGTCCTACCGCCTGTGGTGGTCTCTGAGTTTTCAGCCTGGAAGCCGCATGTGCTAGGGGGCGGGTGGGGTGCTGGCGATTCCCACAATGGCCGCCCCGCAAGGCCGCAGTTCAGAGTGGGGGGTGCTGCCCCTAAAACTCGTGCCGCTCGCGCACTCGTGCACACCCCCCGTTTGCTACTCCACTGTCTTCTCGTCTTCTGTGCGAGCAGGAAGCACCAAGGCTCCCCTAAGCCAATCACAATGCTCTGATTGATCTGAGGGCCGTGGTTCGGCGCTCAGCAGCGAACAGGAACCTGGGCATGTTTTCCACTCAGGGTGTAATGCAGCCTGGGTGGAAAACATGCAAAGTGCGCATGACAGTTTAGCCGGCCTAAGGCTGCTGGCCAAACAGTCATGGGCACTTAGAGAGGGCCACCACCCCTCCCCCTGCTCTGCCCAGCCCCGTCCCACCCTGCAAAACTGCCTCAATCTGGAAAAATAAAATGATAATAACCTCATGTTATTATTATTTTATTTTCCCTTTTTTGCAGTGCTGAAAGGCAGTGGGGTGACGCTCCTCTGCCTTAGCGGAGGAGACACCCCTGTATAATTCACTATTTCAGGATCTTCCAAGACAGTTACACACTATGTTAAGAGAAAAAGAAAGGGTGATAGAAAATCAACGATGTCATGACAATATATGTTAAAAAATGAATTTTAACATTAATGTTTTGTTAGTACAATACGGCACAATTTCTTCGTTTTCAGGACTATTTATTTTTATCTGCAAATGTTCTTATAGGGATAGTTTGGCTTACGGCGAAACAAATAAATTGTGAACAAAATTCATGTGTATTGTTTTAAACTAATATCCCAAAAAGTAAAACGTTTCTGGAAATGAGTTAGTTACTTGTATTGATAGGCCACTGAAAGCATCCAGTGAAATAATATTCAGCAAGAGGAGTTTGTTAATTGAACTATATCAGCCTCTACTAAATCTGAGGGAATACATTGATTTACCCTCAATTCAAGCACATTGGAAAATTGGCTTATAAAAGATTGAGAGAGAATTCCTTTATCTGGGTTTGGGCCAATTCAATTGTCTTTAAAAAAAAAGTGAAGAAGTGTCAGTAAACTGGGTTCTAGCAGAATCATGGACTGGTAGCGCATTGGCAACATTTATTAAAAAGAGTGCGTGGAATGAAACAGAAAACTGTCGATTAATTTCAGTACTTGATCTAGAGGGAAAGATCTTAGTAAATATGTCTTACTACTCCTGAGAGATTGAATTTAGGAACTTGAAAGTGTTCCATGAGCAAAACACTTTTGAAAATGTCATATTATTAATATATATTAGAAGATTGTGGCATAAAATGAAAATGATTGCTCATTTTTCCTAAGCTGCTTAAAACATTATAGAGAATTCATGAGAACACATGAGTGCAGGTATAGATGGGAAAGAAGCCTTTTTATTCCAAAAGAACCGGTTGAACAAGGCAATATGTTAGCTCTCATGCTTTTTAACATGCATATTTTTAATTTTGGTTTTTTTCTGAAAACTTTGCACTGTCCTTCCCCCTCTAAATCATGAGTATGGCAGGGATCTGCACAACAACACTTACAAGTGCAGATAGCTTGGTGCCAATAGATAAAACACCTATTGGTCTACAATGATTCATGACACATTGAAATGAGTACAACAATCAAAAGAATTTATACTTTTTTATTACAACCCAAATTATAATATTTGGTAAAGAAATTCCTACGTTTCAGTGGATGGTAAATGTATATACAACTAAACTATTACTTGAGTAAGACTATATTAAAATTACCTATGCACTACCATGCCCAACCAAATGGCAACACCAGAGGTCAGATGTGCCAGAGCAGATGTGCTATTGTTTGTGTGGACCTCTTCTCTGTCATCCCTGGGGAATTAAGGATGTTTGTCCAGGGCAAGTTGTGTGAAGACCCTCCTTTGATCTGTTTTTAAAACTTATGTATGGCAAAGAACAGTGCGATCCTTTATGTTTGTTTCCTTTTGGGCTCTGATATTAATGGAAAAAGTGCAGTCTTTCTCAAAATGACAACTTTGGATAAACCATGGAAGTACAGTTCGCTTACTAACAACATGTTTAAGTTAGCAGTCAGTATGAGTACCAGGCAGTCTGGCTTTGAGGACATTTACCTGCAAGATAAAGATTCTAATGTTGAGCTTGCCTTATATGTGTCTAATGTGTAGATTGTGAAAGAGTAATGCATGGATATAGAGAACTACATGCTAAGATATATATTTCAGTCATTTCTCTCTTCTTTTTATTGAGACTAGTGAGAAAAAAATGATACATTATAGAAGTAAAAAACTGCTTTAGCTTTATGAACTGGGTTGTAAATAACTGTATAAGATATTCTTGTATTTGTGATTGGAGTACTGTTTTAAATGTAATGGTAAATTCATCAATTACGATAAATGTTCTCTATCTATCTATAAGCAATGCATTGGGTTACCACCATATCAGTGAGAGACCTTCTTTCCAGTCCTGGGATGTTATTGAACAGATCAGTTGATTCTATGAGTTGTATTTAAAATAATTGGACTAAGGCACCCCCTGCCTTCCCCTGGTCCCGCTGCACCTACTTTTATTCCGTCCTTTTTACGTTCCGCGTTGCTCTGAGATACTTGCATTCCTTAGGGCTCTAACACACCCGGCAATTATAAGACACAATGTGCATGCTACCCTAGCTCTTTTAAGCCCATTGAGTTCTAACTTAGTATCCTGCCAGTGTTTACATTCACATCATTTACAATTTTTTCTCTCCATTTTTTGTATTTCCATGTCCTATCTGCTAAATGGTTGCTATTTATCAATTGTACGCATGTATGTATTTCTTCATTGCCATTTTTCTGCGGTTTCTTTATTTTTTAGTTTTTTGGGGTGTATAGCTTCTGTTTGTATCACAGAGCCAATGCAATATTGGTCTATTTGTATGTATTTTCTTACTAAATTCCAGTAACATTTTATAGAACAAAAAAAAACCCATTGATTTGCAATAGAAAAACCCAGGGCTAGAAAAGGTATGTTACTGTGATATAGAGTGTTCTGGTACCCCTAGTAATTTATGGTCGGTTCTCCTTAAACCACTTATGTGATAACATTCAGGACTTCTGAGTGAGCATAGGTGCATTAAAGATGTTTTTCTTCTTTCTAGACCTTATCTGATGCTCAGGAAGATGAACTCATGAACAGTGACCTATCCGAACAAGATCCACAGTCTCTTGTGGGACAACCAGGTCATGGATGGGTCATGTGACAGTAACCACGACTTGTGAATATGTCTGTGTTCCTGTTGTTCATCTTGTGCCTCATTTTCCTTAACCCCTTCGCCGCGGGGGTAATTCCCACACGGCATGGGGGGGCGTCGCGCGGCGTCGCGATGCTCTTGATGAGCCCAGCTCGTCATGAGGCACAGTGGAGCTGTGCTCATGACGAGCTGGGCTCGTCATGACTCCGCCCACTGATTGATTCACCCGCACAGGCGGGGAATCAATCGCGCGTGGGCGGAGCGGGGCCGTTATGACAAGCCCAGCTCGTCATGAGCACAGCTCCACTGTGCCTCATGACGAGCTGGGCTCATCACAAGCATGCAAGGGGTTAAATAAGTAAAATGTGAGAGGGATATCCTTAGGGATGGGCACAACTTGTGTGATTCAGTGTAGCGTAACCAAGCAGAATTACCTAAAAATTCCATGACATTGGGCTTGAATTACACAAGAAGAGTAATTCTACATTAAATGATATTCTTAGTGAAAAAATGCCCCCTCATGTCCAAAATTACGTGAGCATGCATTTTATGCTAAAAAAAATAGTAGTACATGCAACAGAACATGAATAGCGAGTTCGAATAGCAGCGATCGCTCTCTAAAAGTGCTCTTGGGGTCAGATATTTCTCCAGTTTACTACCAACATTTTTTACTATTTTCTTAGCACAAAATGTACCCTTGTGTAAAAAATGGTCTCGAGGATGCATTTTGCGCAAAGAAACAGCGCTAAATGCAGCAGAACACACATAGCACGTACAAAAAATGCTCTTGAGTTAGGATTTCTTCCCCCAAATTACTCTTAATTATGCGAGCAGGAGTAATCGCATAATTTTCAGTATTTCCGCATGAAAGAGAATGTGGAATTACCAAAATTACTCCAGCGTAATGTAAATTCCACCCAGGTTTAGATGTCTTGCAGACGTTGTGAAGAATCTAACTTGTGATTTTCAAATAATGTGTTGTTTGTAGAAGGTGACGAGCTCCCATTTCCGCCCTAAACACAAAATAATGTCAAGAAATTTGACTTTTAAGGTTGCTCGATGGTTCCTTTGACAAGACACTATATCCAGTTTGAGGATTTATTTTAAGAAATCATTGTTATTAGATGCCAATTCAGTTGGTTCACTTAAAGTAAAGAAATACGACTGGTCCAGGGGCGTAACACAGGCCCCCGCATCCCCCGCAGTGCGGGGGGGGGGCACCTCAGCACTGCACTTCGGCCGGGGAGCTCCTGATAGAGTCCGGAGGGGGCCCCGCCACGTAGCTTGCAGGGGGGCCCCCTCAATTATTGTTACGCCACTGGACTGGTCACAGACTGCACTGATTCGTGAAAGGAGCTGGCACTGGACACGCCCCCCCCCCCCCCCCCCCTTCATTGAAGTGGCCGCCCTACATTATCTGGCCATGTAAATTGCATTGCTCCTAGGCAGTGCAGCACGACCAGCAGGGCATGTCATAGACAGGGAAATAGCTTCAGGGGAGGGGGGTGTTTGGGGTGTTACACTCCCCTAATAAATGTATCTTCTGGCAAATAGTTGGGTACATGGGCTCTCAGTCGGGTATGGTGAGGTGTCTGTCGGATTTAACCAGGAATTTTTGCATAAACACAGACAAAAACGCATACACTTTCTCCCTCTCTGCTGGAAAGTCTTAAAAAATGTTGGTTATTTTATAAAATGTTGTGTTTTTTCTCCTACTTGCTACCCCTGCCAATTCATATCTGTCTCCCTTTCCACTGCCCTTTTAGCCCCTCCCATGTGCCCTGCTTGTCATATTTATTGGAAAATCTGAAGCTCACACCCCCAGTGGTTAATTTGTTAAACAATAAGTGCCAGGGCTCTGGTCAGGAGGCAGCTTGCACCAACCCATTTCTCCTGTTAGCGCCGCCTAAAACAGAACCAACCACTGACCATGAAAGTGGGGAGAGGTTGTGGTGTAATGGCCAGAGCTGCAGACCTCGGAGCTGAGGAACCAGGTTTGAGTCTTGGAGTCAGCTCAACATCCTGTGATTCTGGGCACATCGCTTGATAATATTAATTCATAAATGAATGTGTCCTTAACTGGTGCTCATGAATAGTGCTGGTGTTGATGATTAAGTGCTGTTACTGAGCACCGGAAACCACCGGCTCAAATGAAGCCCTGCACCCCCCACCATCAATCCTAATAACCAAGCTAAGCCCCTGGTCATACGATGTAAAAAAGTCCTGTTTTGATTGTCTTGAAGAGTAGAGGCTTGGTGGATTTGCAAAGCTACCCACTCCACAGGTGCAGACCACGAGTGCTAGACCTAAAAATAATGTGAGGATACATAATAAGAGTCCACTATGCCACATTAGGCATACTGCATAGGTTCAGATCATAATGCTGAATAAATAGCATTTAACTAAGGATGCTTAATGACTGCATAGAGTTAAAGGAATTTGTTCCAGTCCCTGGATATCATTTAACGACACAATGCATTCTAGGAATTGTTGTCCTGGTTCACTTTTTTTTTTACCCAAGGGTATGAAAGCGCTTTACATGAGCACCAGTTGCATCATAGACGGATATATTTATTTTATTAGGTACGGGGGAATTAAGTGATTTGCCCAGAAACACAGTACGTTGGTCCCCGTCGAGACTCAAACCCGGTTCCCCAGTTTCCAGCTTGACCACTCTAGCCGTTAGGCCACATCCGCTCCGTTTAATTGCATACCTCTCACAAGCCACTTGTCATGTGGGTAACTTTCAGTCTGTCCGGATATTTCAGTCAACAGCACTTAGCCTGCTGGGACCTGCAAATCTGTGCCTATAATGGTAAAAGTGAGTCACAAGCCCCAGCATGTTAGTGCCTTTGACTGCTGGTCATTAACTGGACAAGAGTCACTGTTATGACAGCTGTGCATGGACATGGAGGGCAGCAAGCAAAGCCAGAGTTTAAAGTCGTGAATACTTTTTTTGAGTGTGCCCTACACATGTAAGCCTTTGACTGGCAAGCCAAGAAGCAGTAGTTGAATCCTTTTCAACTGGCCATATGTGTTGTGAAACACCTTCAGCAAGGTCTAGTCTTTTCACCAACAGCAAAATGCTATCGGGAATGTTTAAAAAACAAAAAACTTTTAGCATTGTAAAGGACAGCTCTTAAATGTACCCTTCCACCTACGAGCATCTCATCCCGTCTGTTTTTTTTCTTTGCATCCTGGTACATACTTGCAGTTCTGTGGATCACATTTTAAAGGTAAAATTACAAGTACCAGAATGAAAAAACAAAACCTGGACTGGATGAGCTAGCCATGCGTGGAATCTGGAATTTAAAGAGCTTTGTGCAAATGTGACAGTGGAAATCTCAGCATGCAAAGTGTTGTCGTGTATAAGCAGGGCTTTAAGTGTGCCGGGTCCTTCCGGGTCTCAGGCCCGGTCGTAGTTTAAAACGGACATTGAAACGGGTTCTTTTCAACCCTGTATTTTCATGTCCTTAACTTTTCATTCAAAAACACTGATCGATTTCTGACCAAGGGGTGTGAAAAACGTAATGGTAGTCCACCTCGTTCCTGCTTATATTTCATGTGCTTTACTTAATCTTGCATCCCCTATGAGTTTTTTTTCTTTTTTCAAGGAGGTAGTGTTGCATTTTTTTTCCAAACAACATAAACTCTTGTCGAGTGCATAACTTGACTTGAGTCACTTCCAGGTGTTTATAATGTGACACAATTGACTTGTGGCTTTAGGCAGTGCGAGGTTCTCTCAGTGTCTGTCAGGGGCAAAAAGGTGTTCAGAAGACATGGTCATCCAATCCTTGGCCTCTCTGCAAATTGCATAGAGCAATGGCACATCTCAGCTGCCCTCAAGAGTCTCAATTGTCTTCCCATTAAAGAACGATGCATCTTCAAGACAGCTCGTGACACCCACAAAGCCCTTCAGACACAAACCTCAAATACCTAGAATCCAAACTTTCAAGAACAGGAAGAGGCCAGGCACTGAGAAGCTCCAACTCACTTCTTCTTATACCTCCTAAACTGAAGAAGAACTCCTCCCAGGCACATTCTTTCTCAGAGAATACTCCTACATTTGGAACTCACTCCCGAAATTTCTCTGCTGGAACCCCTCCTCCGGCTTCAAGCGGGACATCAAATCTCTACTAATCAACAACTACTACAACACATGCAGAAAATGACCTAGGTTTCTCAAAGACTCTACCCACATAGACTATATCCTCCGAGGAGGTCATCGACTCACTCAGTCGTGAATACGTCTCCAACGCATTACCTTAATGCTGTAATATTAAATACTTTTTTGTGACTAACTTTAAATACCTTAGGGCTCGATTAGGATGGCGGGCGGACGTACCCTATCATAAACGGGACCGACCGACTAGCCGTTGGCGAGCCCGTCAGAGGGATTACGATGCGACTGCCTGCAAGGCTGCAGCACCCACCGCAGTGCGGAAAATGCACCCTGTACATATCTCTGCACTACGTGGAAGACTCCATGTGGTCCCTGCCACATGGTGCAGGGATATGTAGGGAGGAACCATAGGTGCCCCCCAAGACCCAAAATCAAGGGCCAGTGGGGAAAGGGGGCCTGCTACGGGCCCTCAATGTCCCTTTCCAACAGCCTTTTCATGGCGGGTGAACCGCCATGAAACGGCTGGCGGGGAGGGACAGCATAATCCCTAAGGCACCGTGGCAGCCTCCGACGCACTGGTGGGCTCAAGGAGCCTGTCGGATGCGTGGCGGTCAGTCTTTCCAACCACCATGTGGCCAGCGTGGGAGGGAGGTGAAGGTGAAGTACAGGGCCACGGGGTTAGGTGCAGGGGGAGAGCACCTGGGTGGGGGAATGGGGTGGGTGGGGGGGGGGAATGGAAAATTGGAGTTCTTGTTGGCTGTGATGGAAAAATATGTTGGCAAGAAGTTGTTTTTCAATGATTTAAATTTATGTCTATTGGGGGGCTTAGAGTGATTTCCTTTAATGTTAATGGGCTGAATAATAAGAAAAAAATGTGAGCCATCGAGCTATGGATTAAAACGGAGCGCCCAGCAGTTGTGATGTTGCAAGAAACTCATATTCCGCGGATAAAATTAATTCTTTTTCCATGTTTAAAACTTGGTCCTCATATCGTGGGTCTTTTTGCGCTCAAGAATCTCAAAGGGGGGTCGCGCTTTTTTTAGATCGAAACTTAGACGCAGAAATTATCCAGTCTGAAGATGGGGGGGCAGGGCGGTGGTTTTGGGCCAGGAATAGGACAATTACTTTTGTTAGTTTTTATGCCCCAGTGGAAGATCACGCCCCCAACTATGAGGAGTTATTCCAATCATTGCTGATGGTTCGGGGGGATATAGTTATAGGCGGGGATTTTAATATTCTTGTGGATATAAAATTAGACTCTACTGGTGCCTTGAAGAAACAATCTAAACCAAAGTCAAGAAGGTCTATTATGAAGAATATAGCCTTATTGGATCTTTGTGACCCATGGCGATTAAAATTTCCACAAAAAAAAGAATTTACTTGTTGGTCGGGACGACATAGATCCTCTTCTCGTATAGATTTTTTTTTGGCCTCTAGGTTATTAAAATTTTCTTATCAAAAATGTTTGCATAATGGCTTCTCAGACCACGCAATGTTGGTAATCGAATTCGAAGTAGGAGAAGAAATTAGGCCCCCTAAGAGATGGATATTTAATAAGGCATATCTACAAGATAGTAACTGGGTCTCTTTTCTACAATCGGAGATTGCTGAGTTTATTGCTTGTAATTCGGATACGGCTCAGCTTCACATTATTTGGGACTCATTAAAAGCCTTTATTCGTGGAATCATAATCGGTAAAGGCGCAGACGAATGGCGCGCTATTAAACAAGCTAGGACTGTACTCTATCAAAAAATTTGTATGCTTACTCTGCTTCGACAATCCAACTTTTCTAGTGTCGTGCAAAATAAATTAAATGAGGCTAAACGTGAACTCAGTACGCTTTTTTCTACACAGAGTGAACAGCAATTTCTGATACAATCTCAGAGGATTTATGAGGAGAGTAATTTCTCTGGTAAACTTCTCGCGTGGCAGGTAAAAGAGCAAGCCGCTGCAAATCGGATCGGTACTCTGAAGTGTCCTGCTACTCAGATAGAAACATCACAGTCTGATGTTATAGGCACTATAATGTTGTCCCATTATAAACAGATATACAGCCAACATCAGGAGATAGATCATTCTAGGCTCTCAAATTTTTTAGCTAGATATGATATGCCCTCTCTATCTCAGGCAGATAGTGGAGCAATGATGCGCTTATTTTCTAAGTCAGAATTAGAATTAGTGGTTAAGAACTTACCAATTGGCAAGGCTTGTGGCCCGGATGGCCTCCCAGCTGAATTTTTCAAGGTTTTTTTTAGCGCTTTTTCTGATTTATTATTACAATTAGTTAATCATATGCTAGTGGGCGGGCAAGTTCCAGACTCCTTTGGGGTGGGGACAGTTGTTAGCTTTCCGAAAAAAGGTAAAGACCCTAAAGACCCTAACTCATATGGGCCTATTACATTATTGAACACTGATTATAAGATCCTTACTAAATTATTATCAATACGATTTAATTTCATTGCAAAGGATCTTATTCATCTGGATCAAAATGGTTTTGTGGCAGGACGGCAATTAGCTACCAACACACATTTTCTTACTGAGGCTTTAGATTATTTTCAGACAAAAAAATCTCTGCTTTAATCCTATTATTAGATGCGGAGAAAGCATTTGATCTGGTGGTATGGATAACTTTATTTGCTATTTTAAAGCACTTTGGAATTCCTCCACAAATTATTATTTTAATTCAGAATTTGTACACGGGTGCTAAAGCCAATATAATTATAAATTCTGTTATGGTGGGTACAGTTTCGGTCCAACGGGGCACCAGGCAGGGTTGCCCCTTGTCCCCTATTCTTTTTGCTTTTTTCATTGAACCGTTGGCTACTGCAATTCGTGAGTCTGTGAATATTCCTCCTCCGATCCCTTCTATGGCAAAAATTAAATTGTATGCTGACGATATCATGTTGTTGATTAAGACTGATATTTAATCTCAAACTGCTGCTCTACAGCTTTTTGAAGAATTCGAAGCTTTGGGAGGTTACCGAATTAATTACAAAAAAACGGAAATATTAGTTTGTGGTGGGGGTGAGGTGGATTTACATGTTGATTTACTTGGCTGCACTAATTTAAGACCGAAGAGGTATATGGGAGTTATGTTTTCCACTCTGGTTTCCGATTTAGCTATGCTGAACTTTGATCCTCTTCTACGTAAGGTTCAATCTTTGTTTATCAAATGGGATTCGTTGCCATTCTCCATTTTGGGGCGGGTGGCACTTATAAAAATGTCTATTTTCCCGCTCTTCAATTTTTTATTTTCTGCCATCCCTTGTTTTTTGCCCAGTGGCTTTTTTTCAAAAGTAGAATCGTTATTTTCAGGGTTTATATGGGCAAAAAAAAGTCCCAGGATAGCAATGGGGACTCTTTATTCGGAAACTGAATTGGGAGGTTTATCCGTACCTAATGTTAGAGATTATTATAGCGCATATTTTGCCCAATATTTAGAGCGGTTTAAATCTGGAATGCAGAGTCCAAATGTCTTTATTAATTTCTTTTTTGACCGAATTTGTCATGAAGCTCAGACCCCATTTCCGTTGCATATTCCTAAATCACCGAAACTTAGTCGATACAAGATGATGCTCTGGTTTTTTAAGCGTCGTGACGTTTTTCTTAAAAGATATTCTCTCCCCCAGTTTAATATCAGAACTCCCTTAAGGAGTGCTCTCATTTTTATGGGAATGGAAATTGGAGTGGATACTGTACTGCAATGGGAACGAGTTGGGTTTTATACTCTTTCAGATTTTTTAAGGGAGGGGGCATGGTTGTTACCAGGAGAGATGCAGTTACTAATCTCGGGGAATTTTATGCTACTAGGTTCCTATGTTTCGATCTTTAAAATGCTGGAACAAGTGGAGCCAAGACTTATTGGTTCCTCTAGTCAGTTATGGGACGATTTGTTTTTGACTCCTCGGATGAGGAATCCAGGGGCATGGAAACGTTGCTTAGCCCAACATATTGAGGTAGATCTGAGTCAGAAAGCCATTAAAAAACGGCAAGAACAGGAGAATCACGTACTCACTATTAATACCTGGAAAACCTTAAATAAGCTGAATTTTAGTGTTCTTCGAGGATCTAACTGGAGAAGAATTCTATTTTTCAGTAAATGGCTCCTGTATCGTACTCCTGCCGCCAACCCATGAAATGTACGTTAATACTAGTGCCACCTGTTTTAGATGTCAGCAATATACTCCTGCTAACTGGTCTCACATTATAGCTCACTGTTTTAAAATTGGGCCTTTTTGGAATGAGATTTTCGAATATTTGCAAAAGTACTGTGGGATCCAGATTACTTATAACGTTAAATTAGTACTGTATGGATATGACTCTGATCTCGGTTTGATAGAACAGATGGTTAAACTATTATTTATTGCAATGGCAGTGGCAAAGTCTCTGGTGCTCCAGAACTGGAAGTCAATTCAACTTCCTTCGTCTAATGTCTGGCTTCAAAAAATGAGGAATGTTAGAAAGAGTGAACTGCGATATGCACAGCGAATTGGTGGGACGAAGAAGTTTGACAAAATTTGGAGTTCTTACTTTGAGTAATGTTGGACTTTTGTATACCGTGAATAATTTTCCTTACTCTGTATTTTTATTTTTGGTTGCCAATTCATGTTATTGTCATATTGAAATTATGATACAAGAACTTCAATAAAAAATTATTTAAAAAAAAAAAAAAAAATCTTTCCAACCACCAACACACCGCCCGCCATTGTGTAATATGGCGGGCGGGAAACTTGACTGCGATGGCGGTGAGACCGTCACCGATGGGCTGTCAGTGGTGGTCTCACCGCCATCGTAATCAGCCCCTAAATGCTGTATGGTTCTGCACTTTTTCTATGACTGTTCTTCACCCATACGTATCCCCACATGTACCTTGAGGAAACATATTTACATAACATGTAAAGTGCTCTGATACCTTCAGGCCTGGCTAACGCTATATAAAACTAAAAAATAAATAAATAAATGGTCATGTATGCCAGTTGCAGTTGTGATTTATGCAAATGTGTGGGTACAGAGGCACTCTATGAGAATTTTAGTGTAAATGTTTAAGCAGCACCCTTAATTATACAGGCCCTGCCTCTTTTCAGGGACCCCCACTTTTGTCATCCCGCTTGAAGTCCTGTATATAAGACCAGGACTCGCGGAACGTGTCACGCAATGAGGCACTCAGTGGGCTTTGAAGGTGAGAAGGTACCTCCATATGTAATGAGATCTGATAGGTTTGGCTGGTTGCTCTTTGGGCAGGAACATTGCCAGGATCCTGAACTCTTGTGCGGGAACAACAGGAACCAGATGGATAGACAGGGGTCGCTGCAATTTCTATGATTCATAATAGAGCTCAGAGCTTGCGGGCAGGAAAGAGGGCTCTTACCTGGTGTCTTCATGGAAAACAATGACATCTCTCTGTGACACGCTACTTCAGACCTGGATGTTCCGCGTGACTCAAAGAAAATATTTGTGAATTAGAGGTTGATGCTGTTGGCTTTTAACCAAATGACTAGGTGGAAGTGGCCATTTTGACAGCTGTATGTAGGTGGGGTGCTGGACAGCAATTGCAGTCAGAATTAAATGTTTACACATTTTATTCGAGTGTGACAAGCAAATGTGAGCGACGCCTCAGAGAGACCACCCAAGGTACAGGGATTTAAAAAAAGGACGCTCCATATTCAGCGTGACACTTTCAGCTGCTCCAAAGTCCAATGAAAAACAAGCATTGGCAATGCCCAATAGGTCTGGTTTATGAATGCACTGGCAAGCCAGTAATAAACGTCCACGTATGTTAATAACTGCCCCCTCCCATCTGTGCTACTGCCAGAAAAAGTGCTATTAACTATCCAGCTGTCTAAGACACTTTAATAGCATAACAAAGTCATGGGTGTGACCCTGAAAGTTCAAGCTCAGGCAGCTGGATAAATAAATAAAATGATCACAGCAGTGTGCAGGGCAAACACTTTTTTGTGGAAGTACACAACTTCTGCCGAATCAAAACAGATACTCCTGGCCACTAACATGACAGCAGGGCTCAAGTTAGGCTCCGTGTGATTCTTACATAAAGTCCTAGTAATTAAAAAAATTATAATATTGGCTAAAAGCAAAAATATTTTTTTGTCTCAAAAAGTATAATGTGCCATAGTAATCCCTGGTGCTTACGGTACTTTGTATGTGGCCGCACTCCTTGTGAAATGGCAAAATGCCATCACGCACAGAGACGTTAGCTAATGGTTGAAGTGGGCCAATGCTGTATGCTCTAGTGATCAGACAAATCATATGAATGTCACAATGACATAATAATGGTTGATCAGGGTTTGCTAACTACCACTACATGCAAGGATAAAATACACATAATTTTAATACATTCAAAAGGTCTTGGCTAACTCCAGACCGAACAAATTAATGCAATGCATTCATGGCTTGGAACAGGGCTTTAAATGGGCCAGGTCCTGCCAGTGCTCAGGACCGGCAGTTCTAAAAATCAGATGCTGAGACAGGTCCCTATCGGGCTCTCCATTTTTACCCTCACCCTCTGCAGCAGCACCACCCTTAACTGCCTTTGAGATAACTTCAAAGAGACTCGTTATAGTCCTTTCACAGTCTCATCATTTCAGAACGGAAGTATTTTCAACATTATATGCAACAAAGCCATAGTTGTTGCTTATGTATCTTATGCAACTAACAGCCATTGACAAAGCCAATAGCCCTAGCTTGTTGTAGGTAATCTTATTTTTTGTATTATATATCTGGATTCAATCACAGAAGCAGCAAAATGCCAGTCAGGCGCCACACTATGCTAAGCACAGATTTTTAGCTTACGCGTTTTAAGCCACGCCCTTAACTGCATCGGCCATGCCCCTTTGAGAGACCCCCCCAGTTTTTTCATCCCATTTAAAGCCCTGGCTTAAAGGATCGTGAGAACTCAGGAAATATGGGCCCCATTGAACCCCCCCCCCCGGCTTACTATCAAAGTGGTGTTTGACTAAAAATTAGGGGTGGGCGGAATTTGCGAAATTCACTTTCGCAAATTATCGCAAAAATGTTAAAAATCTCCGCAAACACGCAGAAATATCGCGATGATTCAGACGTTTTTTTCCCGCCCGTTCACGGTATTTTCTGCATGGTCGCGGCTCGCCAACTTACCCATGCGGTTGCTCGCGGGCGCGGCCATCTTGTTTTCACTTGTCTCGCGGTGCATGATCGCGAGAAGAAAGACGTGATCGCGCGACGCATGACGTTACTGCGGGCGCGAACTGTCGTGAGACAGCGCAAATGGCTACCAACAATCCAACATCTCGTGGAGAATGCGACCGGATCGGGAAAACTTGTCGGCGAACGCGGGGATTCAGGTAAGGCGATCGCGAGCACGCGAGAATGTATTATTTTACAGCGCGAGCAAGAAAGAAATTATCGCTAAGCTGCGGAATGCAGAAATTTTAAATTTTCCCGCTTTCCGCGGAACGCAAAAATGCCAAATTATCGCAATTTCCGCGAACGGAACGAAATTTTGGCCCAGGCCTACTAAAAATCCAGGGCTGGCTAAAAGTGCCACACATGGGATGGAGCAATGGGGTAGCTACTGATGTTCATACCTGTGGCCTCTCCCACATTAAGGAGCTATCACCCTTTTTTTTACTTCTATTCACCCACTCAACAAACAAAATGCCTACAAAGCCTTTAGTGGGGTCACCTGCTTTTCAAACCTATACCACCCTCCAAAAACGTGGTTATTGTCCATTCACCTTAATGGGTTCAGCCTCTTAAACAACTTAACTTCACCCGCATTTATAAGAGGTTGACACATAAGGACGTTATGCTCCCTAGCTTCGGAACATAATGAGGCAGCAGCCCATAATATGAGAAGAGGCAATTCCCTGATTGGTTTATCCAGTTTGTCTTTGGGTCAGAACTCTTCCAGGTTATTGGAATCTGCAGAAAAACAGAAAGAAAAGGCTTAGATGGGAGTTGCTGGGCACAGAAGAGGGGTCGTAACTGGTGTTTTCATGGATGGAAGACAATGACATCTGTTTGTGACAGGGTTCAACAGACCCAGAAATTCATTGTAAATCAAAAAATGTTTGTAAAATTCAGGTTGAGGTTCAGCTTTAAAGGTCTACTGAAAAATGAAACTGGATTTCTATGTCTGAAGAAAAATTAATATTTGACGTGTAAAAGCTTTACCAGTTGAAGGTTACAAGATGATAATGTAATAAGGTTACAAGATGATAATGTAAGGTAGTCGTAGAAGGTTCAAGATAATTCAGAGAATAAATACACCCTTTATTAATTTGATGTGCCATTTTGCCGCACAAACTAGAGTGTGGGGTGTTAGAGCATGGTACAAGGGCCTCAACCAAGGAATTAAATCTGGCAAAAGGTTGAGCCTCCAAACCGTAAGATGAGAGGTTCTGTTGGTTTATGGGTCGGAAAACCTAATTTGAATTCCAACCAGAGGAGTGCTGATCTGTGGTGACGCATGTCATTCAAGAAGAGATGTTTCCATGGACATCAGGCAACCCATTGCGACCCTTGGCCATTTGTTTGTGACCCCATTTTCCAGGCCAGTAAACACAAATAAAATTATTCGCCTTGTCTCACATCCGACAATTATAATAAATATGGAGAATAATAAGAATTATGCACATGGACTGGCCAGCAGTACTGTCATCCTTCTCTTTGCCTTACAATTTGCAGTTGCATCATGGCCTCGTGCTAACTGTTTCGTGTCCACGTCGGGCACAGGAAGTGGTGGATCATCATTATCTTATTCTGCATAATTGCAGATAGTAAGTGCGCCTCACGTGGCCTGCTGTGTTCACCCCAGGCTTAGAATCAATGATTTGCAGCACCGGTGCTACTTTCCTTTTAGATAATATGGACGGTGTCAACAATGATGTTGAAGCAAGTGATGTGTATGCCCCTGCCACAACCAGACTCCGCAGCCACACGGCTACTGCACACGTAAGATAGGGAAATATAACGTTCTATTTTATTTTGTTATTTTAAAATTTTGTTTTGTTTTTTTTGTTAAATAATTTTTATTAGAAGATTCATAAATCAATAACACTATATATAGTAAGTGTAAAGCAACAGCAATAGAACTTACAGTGTATTACAATTACTAAGGAAGTTAGAATCTTTTTTTTTTTAAACATTTTTTTATCGAAGTTCTTGTATCATAATTTCAATGTGACAATAACATAAATTGGCAGCCAAAAATAAAAGTACATAAGAAAAATTATTCACAGAATACAAGAGTCCAACATTACTCAAAGTAAGAACTCCAAATGTTGTCAAACTTCTTCGTCCCACCAATTCGCTGTGCATATCGCAGTTCACTCTTTCTAACAATCCTCATTTTTTGAAGCCAAACATTAAACAAAGGAGCACCAGAGACCTTGCCACTGCCATTGCAATAAATAATAGTTTAACCATCTGTTCTATCAAACCGAGATCAGAGTCATATCCATACAGTACTAATTTAACGTTGTAAGTGATCTGGATCCCACACTACAACACCCCAGTTTAGACATGGCCATATGCAAATCAGTCTTGAATCAAGCATCCTAGGACCGGTTTCTGGGTATTCCCAGACGTGGGACCCGTGCTCACTACGCCACTGGAGTCAAGCTATCCTGGCTGATGACGGCTGATAGCCAGAAACCGGTCCTAGGATGCTTGATTCCGGTCCAGGGAAGACATGGCTTGGCAGTTCGGGCTGGACTGTTCCCATGAGGCACAGGGTCAAGACTGATTTGCATTTGGCCATGTCTAAACTGGGGTGGTGTAGTGGGCAAAAGAACGATGGATTTAACCCAGATCTCTTGACTGGGGGAGAATGTTTGCATTGTCAGCATTCCGTCCATCATTTGTTTGTTGTAACGCTTTTCGCCCTAAGTGGGATGGGTATTCCCAGACGTGGGACCCGTGCTCACTACGCCACTGGAGTCAAGCTATCCTGGCTGATGACGGCTGATAGCCAGAAACCGGTCCTAGGATGCTTGATTCCGGTCCAGGGAAGACATGGCTTGGCAGTTCGGGCTGGACTGTTCCCATGAGGCACAGGGTCAAGACTGATTTGCATATGGCCATGTCTAAACTGGGGTGGTGTAGTGGGCAAAAGAACGATGGATTTAACCCAGATCTCTTGACTGGGGGAGAATGTTTGCATTGTCAGCATTCCGTCCATCATTTGTTTGTTGTAACGCTTTTCGCCCTAAGTGGGATGGGTATTCCCAGACGTGGGACCCGTGCTCACTACGCCACTGGAGTCAAGCTATCCTGGCTGAAGACGGCTGATAGCCAGAAACCGGTCCTAGGAGGCTTGATTCCGGTCCAGGGAAGACATGGCTTGGCAGTTCGGGCTGGACTGTTCCCATGAGGCACAGGGTCAAGACTGATTTGCATATGGCCATGTCTAAACTGGGGTGGTGTAGTGGGCAAAAGAACGATGGATTTAACCCAGATCTCTTGACTGGGGGAGAATGTTTGCATTGTCAGCATTCCGTCCATCATTTGTTTGTTGTAACGACAATCCAGCAAAAGCCGTTTTAAATAACAGCTCACATTTCCCTCGAGTGCAGGGGCAGACCACAGAAAGGCCAAGCAACCCGCAATGCTGCAGCCGAAAGTCCGTCGAAAAGCACGGTCATTCAGTACACCGCCAGAACGCGTCCTTCAGCTACCGCCAACAGCCGCATGGAGGAAGAGGGAGGGGCAAGGAAACCAGGCACAGGTGCTACATGGAGGCGTGGAACTCCACCATCGACCCTCCGATGGGTAATTCGTCCGGAAGTTAGAATCAACCAAAGAAACGTATGAGTAAAACGTAGCCATATCATTTTATATAAAAAAGAAACAGATAGGGAAAAAATAGAGAAAAGATAAGAAATGAGGGCAAACAGCAGGATGAAAGAGGAGAAGAAAGGATAGAAAGAAACAGAGAAGCTGAAATATAAGAATCAAGAAACAAGTTAGTGAGAGGATAGATAAGTAATAAAGATCCAGAACCCAATATAGATCTGATGTAATCTTCTGGAGTAGTGATAATGGAGAAACATTGGATATTCTATGTTCATCACAAATACAATTCCACCATGATGATACAGATAATTTAGAAGTATCTTTCCAACAGGAGAGTATAATCTTAAAAACAAGTGCAATGAAAAGATCAAACAATATAGGTTTAGGTGAAATATGTTCAAAGTGAGGTGACATAGAGCCAAAGAAAATATTCTGAATTGATAGTTGAATATTAAATTGGAAGATCTTTAAACATTTAGACCAAATAACTTTCCATAAACCAAACGCATCGGAGAAATAGTAGAATAAATGAGTTAGAGTGCCATTGGCAGTAGGACAAGACCAACATAATGGAGGATCAATTTTAGAGATACATTCAGGAGTGATAACAGCTCTATTATAACCAAAAAAATAGAGATTGTGTGAAACATACAACTTTGGATGTGTTAAACACTTTAAGCCATATTTTATCCCAGTGATGAAAAGGGAAAAATACAGAAAGGTAATTTCCCCATAATAATTCAATAGAATTTTTTAATCAGACAGATGTTTGTGACAATAACATTTTGTATATATAAGCAGATTTGGCAATGGAATCGTGATCAACATTGTGTAATGGTGTCAAGGGTGTGAATGGTGTAGGGTCAGCAGGAAAATTATTAGTCATTACAAAGGATTGGAGAGCAGATGATATTAGGTTATAAAAAAGAGCTTGGCAAATTATATCATGTTTGTAGTTGGGGAAAAGGTATAACAGAATTATGCCTTACCAGTTGATGGACAAATATAATACCCTTCTTTTTTAAGTGTTTGAAATAAAACGATTTGCGACAAAATTCAATAAACTTATAATACCAAATAAAAGAGGCCAAAAAACACTGACGAAAATCGAAACCCCCTGAAAATATTGTATGCAACAAATGTTGGGAGTATTTTAAAAGCGTGTTTTTAGAAATAAAAGTGTAATTAGACATGTAAACCACGTCATTAAATGAGAACTCCTTCAGTAAGGAGAGTTTAAATACAATCCATCATGGCATGGGAGAATCTTGAAAGTCTCGAAGGTATACAATTGACGAATTAAAAAAGCAGAGCGATATAATTTAAAATCAGGGAAACGGACACCGCCTTCATTTTTGGGCGTTTAAGTTTAGACAAGTCAATACCTGAATGTTTGTAATTCCAGGGAAATTTGGTACATATAGAATTAATCTGGGAAAAGTAATAATTAGGTATTTTGAAAGGTAACATAGAAAGTGTATAAAGAACACAGAGCACACTCATCTTCTGGAGGATATCTAATCTACCCCACCATAATAAATAAAGGGGAGACCAGGCTGTGAGTAATTTCAGAACTTTAGGATTTAATGTATTAAAATTGTGGCTAATTATGCTGGAAATAATGGGGGGAAAAACAAATACTCAGGTTTATAATTCTGTAAGGGCACCATGTAAAATTAGTATTAGCAAACATATATTGATTACACTAGGAACTCAATGGAAACATTTCTGTTTTGAAGAAGTTTAGTTTATAACCAGAGATGTTAAAATACAAATTGATATCTTGTAAAAAAGGATTTAGGAGGACAGGGGATTAGACATATATATCAAAACATCATCAGCATAAGCCGACAGCTTAGTTTTGAGGGAATTGTGTTTAATCTCGGAGATAAGTGTGTTACAACAAATTTTTACGAGGAAGTGTTCTAAATAAAGAATAAAAAGCAAAGGGGAGAGGGGACAACCTTGTCTGGTACATCTATGTAAATTAAAAGATGGGGAAAAACGTCCATTGCCAAAAACACTGGCCCAAGGGACAGAGTATTATAACTTTATGAATGAAATAACTTTAGGGCCGAAGCCAAGCCAATGGAGAATAGTAAACATAAATTGCCAATTAATGTGGTCAAATGCCTTTTCGGCATCAAGACATTAGGCCGCAAGGGGGGAGTGATATTTCTTACCAAATGCAAGAAAATTAGAGAACATTCCGGCATTATCCCCAGCAAGTCTACCCTTAATAAAACCAGATTGATCAGATTTGACAAGAAGGGGAATGACATTTTCAAGTCGAGATGCTAGTATTTTGGCAAATATTTTGCTATCATAGTTAATGAAATAGGACAATAGTTTTTACAATGGGTGTGATATTTATCAGGTTTAGGGATAATAACAATCAAGGCTTTCAGAAAAGAGCCACTAGCCTTTGAATTTTAAAGAAAAAAATTGAAAAATTCAAGTAATTTAGGGGCAAAATTAGATATAAAAGAGGAAGTTAGTTCAATAGAAAATCCTTCTGGGCCTGGGGCTTTAGTTTTTTTTAGTGATTTGATAGCATCAATAAATGTTTGGAAGAGTTATGTCGGCTTCTAATGGTTTGAATTTATCAGGGATGGAAGGAGGATTAGGAAGGGCATTCAAAAATATCATGTTCTGAGGGATTGGTATCCTCTGTATACAATGATTTGTAGCAATATTGGAAGGCAATAGAAATGTCAGAATCAGAGGATGCAATGTTATTGGTGAGTTCATTATGGATGGGCCCAATATTTTTACACTCAGGTTTCATTTTTAAATAATTTTTACCTGCTTTATTTTTACCTCAGTGATATTTCGATTTAACCTTAAGTAGGATATTACATGCATAAGTGGTGGCAAATTTATTGAAGGTAGATTTGATAGTATGTTCAAGTGTTCTAATTTGTTGCAGCAATGTGAGGTATAGTAATTTACTATATTTTTCCTTTTAGCTGAATAAGCTATAGTAAAGGCTCGAAAGGAGGCTTTGAAAGCATCCCAATTATTAGGAATGGAAGTTTCAATCGATTGGTTAATTTAAAAAAGACTCACTAATAAAAGCAGTGGCTTCTGAAATAAAATTGTTGTCCAATAGGAGGAAGTTGTTGAACCTCCAATGACCCATATTAAAGGTATTGAGAGATACATCAACAGAAGATAAAACAGGGGCATGATCTGAACTACAAATGGAGTCAATTTCTGAGGTTTGAATAGAAGGAAGTAAGGACTTTGGGGCTCATTACGATGGCGGACGGACTTCAGTTCGTCCGCCATCGTGTCGGGGAGAGGGACCGCCCGCGTACAAGGCGGCGATACCACAGGGGGTATTATGATGCCACCGCCACCGTGGTGGTCGCATCTGCTATTTTTAACATTGCGGCGGGTGCTGCTAGCTGCAGCACCCACCGCAATGTTAACAATGCACTGTTTCGTTTTCCCTGCACTACGTGCCAGGCACCATGCGGTGCCTGCCTCATGGTGCATGGAAATGTATAGGTGCCCCCCAAGTGCACAAACTAACAGCCCTTGCACATGGGGGGCCCGCAACGGGACCCCAAAGTTTATCCCCGCCAGCTTTTCCATGGCGGTTGACCCGCCATGGAAAGGCTGCAGGGGATGCAGCATCCTAATCTTGCGGACGGTGCCTGCTAGGCACCGCCACCATTCTGAGGATGCGGGTGGGTCCGACAAGCAATCGTAACGATTGCCTCTGTTGGACCTGTGGCAGCCGGGCTTTCCGCCCACCAGCACACCGGCTGCCATCACAATCTGGCGGGCAGTGAATGGCCTTACAATGGCGGTGAACCGGCCACCGGCAGCCTTCCGGAGGCGGGTTCACCGCCATCGTAATCAGGTCCTTAGTAACTAAAATATAATCAATTCTGGACATGTATGATGTACATTAGAGAAAAACGTATGTTCACAAGTATCAGGGTTAGAAGTTTTCCAGACATCAAATAATGAAAGATTGGCAATGGCTGATTGAAATGCTTTATGGGATTTACCAGGATTACATTTGCTCTTAGATTTCCTATCAGTAAAATGGTCTAACCATTGATAAACTCTCCTGCTACAATAATGTTGGGATTATCAATGGAAGACAATTTTAATACCATGAAAAACATCAGGATCAGGCTTGGCAGGACCATATATATTGAATAAAGAAATCTGTTTACTATGGATTATGGCATTAACCAGTACCCATCATCCATCAGTGTCACGCTTAGCTAATGCAATCTGTACATTTAGCGATTTATGAGAAAGGATGACAACAATGGCTAGAGAAATAACAACCTGGCCTACCCATTGCCGTTTTAGTTTAAGCGATTCAACATCATTACAAAGAGTTTCCTGTAAAAAAACTAACATGTGAATTAAATTTTGACAGATGAGAGAGCACCTTTTGTCTTTTGATTGAATGTCCAAAACCACGAACGTTCCACGAGACAATGTTGACATATTGGGAATTAAGAATAGGGAAACAGGAACATGGATGACAAGCTGTAAAAACGTGAAAGGAGACAGAAAGACACCATTTATTAACATCGACTAAACATATAAGCAATGCAAACATGGTAACAATAAAAAACAAATAAGCACTCACATAATAACACGGAAAAAGAATATGAGAAAAGAAGGAAGGAATAGGATATGGACAAAAGGATAAAGAGAGACACCAAGGATAGAGATCCAGATCTGAAGCAAAGAGCATGGAGATCGAGCATGAGATATGTTAGCACCTAAGCAAGACCAACAGCAGAGAGATAAAAAAGTAAATTATGGAAACACAGCCATATACTTAGGAAAATAAAGAAGAAACTGAGAAAAACATGTGCATAACAAAATTCTTAAGAACGCTTGAACATTAGTATTCATATTGTGAGATGAAATATTCTGAATAAACGATTCTATGTTAACAGCATTGTCAAAGGATTGTGAAGTGCCTTTGTAGGTAATTTTAGATAGACAAGGGTATAGAATGCCATAGCGGATATTCAACTGTCTCATTTGAGGTCGAAGGGCAAGGAATTATTTCCTTCTAGTGTTTGTAGCATTAGAAAGGTCTTGAGAGATGCAAATATTACGGTCGGACCAAACGAGGCAACATTTTTCTTCGGCAGCTTTCAAAACACGTATCAGGATCATGAACTCCAAAAATAGCATTATTATACCTCTAGGTCACCACCACTACTTAAAACCGCGCTTCAGTGTTGGAAGAAAGCATTGACGTACACTCCCCGCTCTATTCCCTATGCTGGGAACATCCCGTTGCTGGGGATTCCAATTCCGGGAGGAAGACTCACAAACCAGAGCTTACAGGCCTGGACAGAAGTGGGTGTAGACACCGTGGGTGCCCTATTTAGTGACAGTACACTTCTAGATCATGGGAACTTCATGTGCATTACAGGGGCGCCCGGATGCCTATACTTAACGCATGCTATGGTAATACATTATGTGAAGAAGACCTGGGACCCTCAACGGATGGAGCCCCCGCCACACAAATTAGTTCATACACTATACTATATGGGAGCGGGACAACACCTCATAAAATGGCAATATTTAGGTATCCGCGCTCAGGCGGCAACACCCCTCACGGATTTGAGAGCAAAGTGGGCAGACGCTATTGAACGAGATATCTCTGATAAGGCTTGGGCATGCATATTAGAGCATCCCAAAAGAGTGTCTCGAAATGCAAAATTTAAATGCATACAGTGTATGATATTGCACAGGTTCTACTTAACCCCACGCCACCTACATCAGATGTTCCCGGATACTCCACATCATTGCCCACACTGTACGTCGGAAGAGGCGGGTTTCACGCATATGTTATGGGCATGTCCTTGCCTTAGAGATTATTGGGAGGGGGTACATGGTGCTGTGACGTAGGTCACACACCTGCAGACCGCAGACAATGTAGAAGAATGTTTGTTGGGACTCCGCAAGCGCTCGAGCGCCCAGACAGTGGATCTCGCCCTTATATTAGCGATAAGAGCCATAACGATGAGGTGGAAATCTGTGAGACCCCCTGCACTGTCCACATGGCATGATGAGGTTATTCGATGGAGTAGCTCCGAAAGTGTGGCAATTAGGCGAGAAGAAGCCTAGGGTTGTGCAAAGACCCAATCTCCATGGAATGGGACGTCATGCTAGAGTCTTTTAGGGCGATAGACCTCAACCCGCAGCATGATACTCCAGTAACACTGTAGCTAACCCCTACCACGGCACTGACCAGCGCAGCCAGAGGACTACAGGTGGACGCATATCCCCGCACAGGGCAAAGCAGAGCAAAAAAATATTAAAGGGAGCACTATGCACTAACCGTATGCGCAAAAGTTGTTTACTATCTAGATTTGGTGGACCAGAACACGGGTGGGGGGTGGCGGTAGGGAGGGTATTAATTAGTAGTTCTATTGATAGCCTTATCCCTTTTTTTCTACTGTCACATTACGCAGTACGACAATGCGACAGTGTGTACTTTTGATGTGCTTATATATGTAATACTGTACTGACTTTGATACAGTGAATCAGCTGTATAAAGCCAAAAATGCCAAAGAAAAATGTTTGTTACTACTACATATCACTTATGGCAATCAATAAAGTTTGTGTTACCTCTAGGTCAAGAAGAATGGGGTTGAGGATGACCAAGACGATGTGCCCATTGAATATTAAGAGACAGAGGTGCCGATTAGGATCCTGGAAAAAATGTCCCCAACCGAATTGAATCTGGACTTTTTTCAGTACAAATGGTAAAAGCGCCGTACAAACTGCCAAGTACGATTCGTATGGGAAAAAGTCCATACAAATCGCATTGGGAAAATTCCCCCACACGTCCTCGGGTCGGGAAAAGTCTCCGACACGTCCCCGGACATTTTTACGTACAAATGGGAAAACTGAAGTCCAAATGCGCAAGTACGATCCGTCCCATCCGTCCGATTGTACAACTGTATGGAAAAAAGACCGTCCGGAGCGAACTCCCATAGCAACCATGGAGATGTCCAAACAAGTGCCCGGTACGCGCTGTACCCCCCCCCCTACCCCCGTATGTTCGTGCCGTACCCCCAGCCCCCCCGCGGATGGGCGCGCCGTACCCCCCAGCCCCCCGTATGTACGGAGCATACCTCCGTACCCCCCAGCCCCCCGTATGTACGGAGCGTACCCCCGTACCCCCCAGCCCCCCGTATGTATGGAGCGTACCCCCACCCCCCGTAGCGCTGGGGGTCCGCACCGTACATACGGGGGTGGGAGTACGCTCCGTACATACATGGGGCTGGGGGGTACGGGGGTACGCTCCGTACATACGGGGATGGGGGTACGCTCCGTACATACGGGGGGCTGGGGGTACGCTCCGTACATACGGGGGTGGGGGTATGCTCCGTACATACGGGGGGCTGGGGGGTACGGGGGTACGCTCTGTACATACGGGGGGCAGGGTACGGCACGTACCGGGCCCCCTAGTCAGCTCGCATCGCTGCGTACTTAGCTTTTCCGGCACTTTTTAGGTGCCGTAAAAATTTTCCCATCCGGACTGCAGTCGGTGCGAATCGTAATTGCTGGTACGTAAAAACATGCCTAACTCCGTCCGGACGTCACGTCCGCGGTGTCCCGGATCACATTTGTATGTATTTTTCTGTCGGTTGGTCTTTTTTCCGATTCATACGGAAATGGTGTTTCCGTACGAATCGTAATTGCATGTTTGTAAAGTTTTACAACCCGGTACGAGTCGGACGGAGAAAAAGCTCCGACCCACGGTTTGTACCGGGTTTTTCCAGGATCGTAATCGGCCCCAGAGTGTTCTGAAGACTAAGAAGTTTGGGCAAGAATTTCTTCAGGAAGGCAAGAAGATCGGGACACTCAGGATTCTCTAGTAATCCATATGAGCGAAGATTATTCTGTCTATTTATGTTTTCAAGGTCTTCAGTGTGCAGCTTAAGGTTTTGCACTTCTTGTTCTAACAAAGGAATATTGGTGACCACATCATAAAGATTACTAAGACACTGTTTCATTTTAAACATCTTATTCTCCATAATGATCCACCGGCCCACAAATGTGTTGAAGTTTTTCGTTAGAAGCACACATGAAAAGCTTGACACCCCGCACCTCATCAAGAATAGTATCCAAAACAGGATTGTGAGAAGACATAATAGGCGATGGAGAATCATTCTTCGCCCTTTTCGGTTTTGTGCTAGAAGAAGTGGATTTAGCTGTAGCAAGTAGATCATTGGCCGTTTTGACGTAGTTCAAAGAACGTAGCAGAATCTTCTAGAAGGGCCTTATCCTGCCCATACATTATGATAATGACGTATGCAGGAAGAACGGTTAATGTAACACAGTGCAGCAACCTCAAAAAGTAAATAATGACATTAGCACAGAATTCAGTTCCCTATTACAGTCAGCGGACCAGAGAAAGCACCCAGTATTTTTAATCCATCAACGAAATAAAGAACTGAGTCAGAGACATGTAGCAACTCTATGAAGGAGGCAGAACAGAAATGTAGCAGAAGAAAGTCACTCCATTGTGCTACAAATTAGAAAGAATTCCATTGTAAATACTGGCAATTAGGCAGCATGCTTGAAGAAGTACTGTCCAGAGAGTTTAAAGTATGAGGAACGAGCGGCGTGCTGGCATGTTAATTATGCACATTCACAGCCGCAATGCCAAGTAATAAGAAAGTCTCCATTAGTAATGGAAGTAGAAGTATATGCAGCGTTAGTTCCAGAAGGCATGCAGTGATAGTATTAAGGCAATTGGTCTGAACGCAGTGTGAGAAGGCTGCAGAAAACAGATAGACCGAGTGGCGCTCTGATGAAATGGAGGCCTCTCGTGTCTGACAGGAACTCACCACCGCGGCTTCGGGGCACAGAAAAAGCTCCTCAATTACCTTCTGCCGGCTCAAAACATCGTGGGGATGTGAGGGAGCATAAGAAGTATCGCAGGTAACTGAGCGCGGACTGGAGATGGCTATTATTGAATCAAGTTGCTCCATGTCGCAGCGGAACTCAGTATTCCGCCGCCATCTTGTTCAGGGCGGAAGCCACACCCCTCCCCTCGTACAAATTCTTAACAGGTCACGATTCCCAGCCCAGGCCAGTCCCACAGTTCTAGAGCAGGAGTGAATGGAAGGAAAATGATTAAAAAATAATAACTGTGTTGAAACTTCTTTTAGGCATTAGTTTGAAATGCATGCTGCGTTCAAAACTAATATCTAAGCAGCCACTTTAGCCAACACGCAACGCGTGTCTGCGCAGATCATAATCGGAGATTGTGCTGCACACTGGAGTGTCAGAGGCCTGGCTGTGAAATAAGAACTGTGTTGTGCTGCATGATGGTTATACAGTTCCTGGTGCCTTCTAGCAGGGATTTACATCTTTATAGGGTCCTATTTTGATATTCTGAACGTAATAGCAACAGCAGTGATTGACTGATTTTTCATTAATGACTAATAACCTTTGAGTTAATTAATGTCCGGCATGCAGTCCCTCTGCACACTTCACTTGTTTCAGTTCATCTTGCATTCCCTAAAAGAATTAGCTTTTTCCAGATGCTGTGTTTCTGTAGTTTGTGTCACGAAACATATGACTTTTGTGTGGTGCACACTTTGAATTCTGTTACCACTATGTGTAATTGTGAAAGCTGTGGATGGAGTAAATTCTGAGGGCTGTATTTCTCACAGTGCCTGTCAGTGAGTCATAAAGATTTTGTGATCATATGCCCATCCATTCTTTGGCCACTCTACAGAGCGATGGTAACGTATGGGCCAAATGTAACATCGGCCACCTATTGTGTGGTATGGGGCACCTGGCGAAATGCTCTCTGTAGGAGTACTGGAAGGTGTGTAAGTTGTGGTAACTGCTCATCAACCTTCATTATATATTTTTCATTATATAACACTTATTTGAATGTGGGTGCTTTGGATCTGGCCAGCATATGTTCCATTCTTGTACACTGTTAAAAAAGTTCTTAACCAGTGCTGCATCATCTAAACTCTGGATCTGGAGATACTGTCTGATAACAACAACATATGTAAGAGCATTTTTAATAGGATTTAAATAGAAATATGTTTGTTTATAGAGTATTTAATTTGTATATGCTATAGATTGTCCAGTCTCTGTGTGTGATGTAATTCACCAAAGGTCAGATGGATCACTTCCTGTGATAGCACCAGGCCAGAGGACTGTGCAATGCCATTGCCTGTGACATCATGCAAGTGCAAAGGTCACTTGATGTCCCTTCCTGTGATGTTACCAGGTCAAAGGTTCTGTGATGTCACATGGGGGGGGGTCGAGAAAGGGAATATGATGTCACTTCCGCTAACCCCTAGCATGTTGGTGGATGTTTCCAGGAAAGATTCGAGACATCCAGGCGACCTGTTTGATGTTTCACTTAGGAAAATAACCCAAACAGCAAAAACGAGTCTTGATAGCCATAGACAATGGTCTGAAGATGCAAGGTGCCACGTAAACACTGGCAGAGCTGATCTTTCTAAATGGAGACTGAGTCATAAACATTAGAGACACACGTCCCAGTGTCCCAATGGGAGACATCAATTTGTTTGGATGCAGAGCGCTTGGTGGACAGAAATAGCACAGTAGCCCACGGACCAAGCACCCCTAGGTAGGGGATATGACCAAACACATAAAGGAATGTGTACAGGATGGAATGACCATTGGGTGTTAGCTTGGTAAATGCCTCTTTGAGTTGGGATTGGTGTCAGCTGATCTGACACATTCGCAAAAAGGCATGCGAGCACCCTGGAGAGTGTAAGACTACAAGCACGTCTCTACCACTGGACAACCCCAGTATGAGGTGCGGACCTGCAATGGCAGGTTGTCCACAGGACTAACCAAAGTGAATATGGCTGCGAGGAAGGAAATAGTCTTTTTGTCTTGATATAACCACCAGCCATAAACGATACTGGGACAGCCCTGTGGTGCTACGCACAATGGATCCTCATCTGGGTGCAAACTGCAACCCATCGTAAACTCCTTATAAGGGGACATAATCAGTGGACCCATCATCGCTAAGCTCTATATGCCTCTCTAGGTGACATAATCAGTGGACCCATCATCGCTGAGCTCTATATGCCTCTCTAGGGGACATAATCAGTGGAACCATCATCGCTGAGCTCTATATGCCTCTCTAGGGGACATAATCAGTGGACCCATCATCGCTGAGCTCTATATGCCTCTCTAGGGGACATAATCAGTGGACCCATCATCTCTGAGCTCTATATGCCTCTCTAGGGGACATAATCAGTGGACCCATCATCTCTGAGCTCTATATGCCTCTCTAGGGGACATAATCAGTGGACCCATCATCTCTGAGCTCTATATGTCTCTCTAGGGGACATAATCAGTGGACCCATCATCTCTGAGCTCTATATGCGTCTTTAGGTGTCTTCCGCATTATATTCCATCTACAAATGCGTTGACTGGCTCAACGTGAACTGTGATTGAAATTGTGATAATACTCTGGGGAACTCGTTTACGAGTGCCCCGGCATCGGTGTGTTAGTTATTGCCCCTGATAAATAACCACACCCTTGTGAATTTTATCTATCTGATTTCATCAATAACGCCAATTCTGAGTTTCCCTGCTAAAATGGGGAATAAGATGCAGATGTTGTTGATTTCCACACCAAATTATACCTGTTTTATTATTTACCCAGCTTAAATACCCAGAAACTTTCTGCAGATTTCTTTAGTCAAAATGTATCCGGGGACAAACTCGAATGTTGGATTTTAATGACAAACAGGCATTGCACAGGTATTGGAAATTAATGAGTCACTCATAATTGTGTGCAGAAATGGATTTCGGAGGGCCATCTGTAACCAAAGAGAGACTAGAACCTTGGCCAGCTTGACCGGAACAAAAGGCGCGTACCTTTATTCTGTAGTTAAGAGTTATTAACCAAAATCAGTAGTTGCTCACATTTACCTCTATGTCTGTAACCTTAACAAGAGTCTCACTTCCATAGCACTAAAATCTTCCCCACTTGGCAGCTTCTGAACATATGGATATGAATACCCACAACAGTTGTTTTAACTCTGGGAGTGTAATGTACCTTCATTGGATGAGTTTAGGAAGAAACTTTAGGAGAATGAGCTGTCCATGGTACTGAACCACCACTAACTAACACTGTGCCATTGCTAACGTCTGGCCTAGCATAACATTGGGTCAGATCACTAAGCAGTCACTCTGTAGACACTCCAATAAGAAAGTTGTTAGGTCGGAATGTCTTACGTGTGTTTTTTTAAAGTTTCAGAATATTTCCTCATTATACTGTGCTTTCTAGATGACGTCACTAAGGCAAGGGATGCACAAATAGAATGGGCTATAGTCTAAGGTGGCGATACCCGCTGGCACTGGTAGGTAGCGACAGTATTAGGAGGTAGTGCGAAGAGCAAGAGAAGCAACATTTCAGGTTAGTTAGGTTTGTAAGATTAAACCCTATTCTGTTTTGAAACCACAGCTATGAAAGTATATGATGAGAAACACGGGTTGTAAGAATGATCATCTGACCCAAATGGAGTTTCTTCTGTCAAGTGTCAGTCGTTTTTGGTTCAATACTTTTCCTGAGTCTTTCCTTCTCCTATGTAGCTACTTATCTCTACTTGTGTTCCACTGCTGGCCCTCTTTACCTACTTTTTCATAAACAATAATGTGGTCCTTAGATTGTGACTTTGAATTTACGACAATCAACTTGTGTATCTTATGTATTAGGCGTTAGGGAATACTGCAGTCTAGGTAACCCCCACATAGATGTTCTGATTGGTGCATAGTACAACATTGGCCCTGTGGCATTCTGTAAGGGTGATTGTCTCTGCTTTTGTGCACAACCAGTTTAGAGCGGCAGATATTGAGAAGGGTTAGGGTTGCACCTTCCAGCTTTCTTTTTAGTTCTTCATTTCAAATGCACCATCATATTGTTGTGTATTAAACATGCTATTTAATGACTCCAGCCAGAAAGTCATATTAATTAACTTGGTGCATGGGTTACACTAAATCCAATACCCACCGATATAACATCTCCTATAGGGCCATGGGCCTTGATTGCAGGATCACCGCTGCTGCTTTCGATCCATCATCCCCTCTTGGTGCATCACAAAGATTCATCTTCCAGGTCCAGCTCGTCCATCTTGTTTTTCAAAAGTGAAATCTCCTAGCACTGTGGCAACCACATATCCCCCTTAACCTGGTGGACTTTTCTGTCATATACAACCAATTCTGTACCAGGGATGCTTTTCCCCCCAATTGAACAGTGGGGTGGCTCCTAGGGATAGGGCCTTCTAAAAAGGTGGCCCTTCAGAGCCTTATGACACTTGGGGAAGTCTCCTTCTCGTCCGTCGAACCAGTAGGGTGATCATACGTAAGGAATTTTGTACACAAAGGCATGAACCTGCAAATCCTTTGAACTTAGTTTGATGGACAGTGAGTCTGTTTTGAGAAGGGAGCTCTGCTGTTTTGATGGTTGATATCACCAAAAAACTTTAGGACTAGGGATTGACCATGAACTGCCTTGTCAGTCCGGGTTAGTGTCTTGAACTGCATTTGTTATTTTTTTTTTTTTTTTTGGAAACATTGTATTGTATTTAGCACAATATCTGCAAGAAATTCCATATAGAGATAAGAATAAAACATAGGATGCCCATGCACACGTCAGTGAATCAGTTCTGTAAATACACAAAGTAATGGAGAGAACAGCAAGTACAATAAACACTTGGTGAGTCCAATGAAGTGAATAGTTTCTTGATTTAATACAGTTCCCTTGATCAGCCAACACGTGTTTCGTCTGGGTGTGAACCCACGACTTCTTCAGGGCTACAAAAAAGAACATATAAGGGTACAATGTGGACATGGTAGATGTCTAAAATGACAGTAAAAGTAAACACAAACAGTAACAGACACCGCGAACGTGAGTATTTACCAGAGGAAAAAGGCAAAATTAGAGAGAGAAGCAGACTCTGCGTAGAACTACACAGAGGTGACAGCAACCGCAGAGGATAATAGAACCTAACGTGCTACCACAACAGTAGTACAGGACAGCATGGTGATAAATACTAATATTACATAAAACACGATAAAGAACATGTAATACAAAGTTATTAAGGCATCCTGTATGGATAGATGATAGTATTATCGACAATGGGATAACTTATCATAAGCTGTTATAGGGCTTGATTTGTGTTCAGCGATCATGGTTACAAAATATATCAGATAACGTGAGAAATCACTTATTAAGAGCGGTCAAATATTAGTAACTCGTTGTAAGGATAGATAGGTACCCTACTGCAGACCACAACATAATTGAGGATGAAAGAGGGAAAGCACAGAACACGATCGGATTGATGAGCACTCTTTTTTTCTCTTTTTCTACTTTTGTTCTGTGCTTTCCCTCTTTCATCCTCAATTATGTTGTGGTCTGCAGTAGGGTACCTATCTATCCATACAACGAGTTACTAATATTTGACCGCTCTTAATAAGTGATTTCTCACGTTATCTGATATATTTTGTAACCATGATCGCTGAACACAAATCAAGCCCTATAACAGCTTATGATAAGTTATCCCATTGTCGATAATACTTTCATCTATCCATACAGGATGCCTTAATAACTCTGTATTACATGTTCTTTATCGTGTTTTATGTAATATTAGTATTTATCACCATGCTGTCCTGTACTACTGTTGTGGTAGCACGTTAGGTTCTATTATCCCCTGCGGTTGCTGTCACCTCTGTGTAGTTCTACGCAGAGTCTGCTTCTCTCTCTAATTTTGCCTTTTTCCTCTGGTAAATACTCACGTTCGCGGTGTCTGTTACTGTTTGTGTTTACTTTGACTGTAATTTTAGACATCTACCATGTCCACATTGTACCCTTATATGTTCTTTTTTGTAGCCCTGAAGAAGTCGTGGGTTCACACCCAGACGAAACACGTGTTGGCTGGGCAAGGGAACTGTATTAAATCAAGAAACTATTCACTTCATTGGACTCATCAAGTGTTTATTGTACTTGCTGTTCTCTCCATTACTTTGTGTATTTACAGAACTGATTCACTGACGTGTGCATGGGCATCCTATGTTTTACCACTTTTGACCTTGGTCTATGTGGGGGGTTTAGGGTTGTTTTCCCTCGCCCTTTCTGCACCGTTGTAAATTTCATTTTATAAATAATCACGTTTATACCTGTGGGCGCCACTACCTACCATATACCCAAAACCCTTCGCATGTATCTCCTAGAGATAAGAATACTTTGAGAACTTCTCATTGGGCATTACAGTGTATAGTGATGGACAAATTACACTGTCGTAATTACTACATCTCATCGTCTGATTCATGGTCTATGATCGGGGGAGTACATATATAACCTCTATATACACTCCATTTGCCCCACACTCTCCCCCATTTCCTGGGACATCCCCTATGGACATACGTAGCTTTTTCAGTAAACATGATCATATCCATTACGTTACACCAGCCTGTCATAGTTGGGGCCTGTGCATTTGTTACTTGATGCCTAGTTGGTTTTTAGTTTTAAAGACTACAAAGAGTTCTGTCGGGTACCACAATTCTTAGCAAAGAACCCAGATTCTGAGGGACACTGGGCAACCCCATTACATTGAATAGATGGTTTTCAGAGCAGGCCTGATGTTATCCCGGTGTTACGAACAGAAGATGAGCCAAACCGCTTGCGGCTGTACTCTTTGGACACTTGAAAGGTCATTTTGTGGACGGAAATCTATGACTTCATCATTAGTTCCCTGTAGTTGTAACTACAAATAATTGGGTTCTGCACCAAATCCACAAGTCCTCTAAGTCTACAGGTTCTTGTGATCTCCATCTTCTCTTGGCTGAGGGAATGGAAGTCTGTTTCCCATGAATCCATGAAGGACAGTCAGTTAGCTCCAAACTCTCTGCTCATCTGTGCATGCATGCTTTCATATTACATGTGGAAAAGGTTCTGTGAATGGGCTCACTGTGTTCTCATCTCAACACAGACCTCATTGGGAACACGCAGCAAAAATAAGACAATTGCATCAGTGTCAGCTGAGACATTATTTTGATAAGATCACTCTTGTAACAAATATTTTACAGTGAGGGAATACTCTCTTGAAATCAATCCAACAAAAGTAGTTTTTGATTAACAACAATAGTCTGCAAAGTTCTTTTCAAACAACATCAAGAGGGTGACCTTGAATTACATCAGTTTGCAACCAAGTACAAAGGATGTGTGTGGACCTCAGTTGGGAAGATCTTGCTCAAAGATGGGGATGCAATTGGGAACCTATTTAATGGAGTTAAGGAGCATTACGTCTCCAAACCTCCTCAGGTATTAGGGGCCAAACTCGCCCTGCGATGAACTTCAGAACAGAAATGAGGGACCCAGTGTTTAGTGGATGCCTGGAAGTCACAGAGAACAACTTACTTTAGCCCACCTATATCAAAATGCTGAGGTTGGATCTCAGTCCACAACCATAATGTTTTTGGTCACTTGATGCTATTTTGATGTTCTGAGATGCAATCATTATGCATCGCTATTGAGGAATACTCTGGCCTTGATTTATTGGCGGGCGGCCCGTTTTGCAGTGAGAGCGATGGAGTAAATTACTCTGTTGCCCTGACAGAGGTGACGTCCGCCAAATTTAGAAATCTCCACCAGCCCAGCAGACATTTCCAGATTTGACAGGAACCGCCATCAAGGTGACTAACCAGTCTCTATGCCCCTGCCCTTGTCATCCCTTTCCTCAAGGTCATGAAGGTAGCAGCAGACACAGAAAGTAAACAAGGCTCTACCAGTTCTATGAGTCCTGTTGATGAGACCAGAATGGAATTTCTTAGGAACTAATTGACTTTAACGGTTGAGTTTATTTTCATTGTTTTTGTACCCGCACTCTTCTTATTTTTCGTATTTAATACTCTTTATTGAACCTGACGCATGTGTTCCTTTCTATATCTCTCAGTTGGAGTTAAGCTTTGTGGTCGGCCTGGACTAGTGGTAGTGATCACTGCTCACTTCAAAGAAGCCATTTTGTTTGCAAACTCCCGTACAGCGTGTGACGCTTCCAGTAACTTTCCCTCTCCTGTCCTGCCAGTCGGTTTCTCACATGTGCATTTTTCTTGCCATTTTCCTCCTTAAATCTGGGGTCTTATTTACAAGGCAGCATTAAGCCACGTTAAGTGAAAGGGATTGAGCTATCAGAACGTCGCTAAAGTGATGTTCTGGTGGATATATCCTCTTGTAAATATGCCCTCTGGTGTCCTACCTCAGAACCCCCCCTTTCATCTTTCAGCCTTCCCTCGTTGACCTCTGGGTGGTACTTACCCAGCTTCCTAGATAATTTGTGCCTCTGTGTGGCTGCCCTCCTCCTTCCCTTTGCTGATGAACCTGCAGTTGTTGCGCATCCCTAGAAGCCCGCTGTGAAATTGCCAACTCTAATAAACGGGAATATATATTCATGAGATTCTCGCGGGCCGCGCTCATCAGCGTTCATTACCGTCCCAGGGCATGGCGGATATTAACCGTGCCGCGGTGGGGCAAAGCTCCCCTGCAGCAGCCGCCTCTTCATCAGGGTTCCTCTCAACCTATCAAGAGTTGGCTCCCACCAGTCGGGGGGGGGGCATCTTTTATTAAAGCTCCTGGCTCTCTGCTGAGAGACCACCATTAAGAGACGAGGCCTTCAGCAAAAGAAGCCCCCCCCCTCCCACACACCATGATATCCCAGACCCCCTCCTTTGCAGAGCATGGCATCAATTTGTCATCACACACTCTCCGGAAGCCCTTCATAAGAGCTGCATTATTGTGCTGTCTGCTCAAATGCTTTGTAATAAGGAGGCAGACAGATTTATTAATCGAGAGCAATGCTCAGAAAATTCAGAGATATATGTCAGAGAGCCGGCAATAGCGACCCTGGTCATGTTTAATTCAAAAATCCTGTCTGCAGGAACATAAGTGGCAGGTTATGACTTTTCTATCCCAACCAATGTACGTCATTGTTTCCACAAAACTATTTCTCCACCTTTCATTATTTTTTAGTAAAATTGAAGGATCTAAAAAATCGTGGGAGACTACCCCAGAATGTATATTAACGTATAGTGACCAGAGTTCACCCTATTTTCAAGTCAGTTGAATATATGTGATGCCAGACTTTGTGGCATCATCTGAAACGCTGAGGTTTGTACATTTAACTGGTAAAGGAGAGGCCTGTAAGGCATCTGCCAAGCTGCCCCTTTCAGCCTTCCAGTTCGAGACTGTAATAACTTCTCTCCACCAAGTGGCCTCGTTAGAGGCTGTAATAACTTCCAATTCAAGACTGTAATAACTTCGCTCTACCAAGTGGCAACATTAGAGGCTGTAATAACTTCCAGTTTGAGACTGTAATAACTTCTCTCCACCAAGTGGCCTCGTTAGAGGCTGTAATAACTTCCAATTCAAGACTGTAATAACTTCGCTCTACCAAGTGGCAACATTAGAGGCTGTAATAACTTCTAGTTTGAGACTGTAATAACTTCTCTCCACCAAGTGGCCTTGTTAGAGACTGTAATGCCTTCCAGTTCGCGACTGTAATAATTTCTTTCACCAAGTGGCCTCATTAGAGACTGTGATAACTTCCAATTCAAGACTGTAATAACTTCTCTCCACCAAGTGGCAACGTTAGAGGCTGTAATAACTTCCGGTTCGAGACTATAATAACTTCTCTCCACCAAGTGGCCTCGTTAGAGGCTGTAATAACTTCCAATTCAAGACTGTAATAACTTCGCTCTACCAAGTGGCAACATTAGAGACTGTAATAACTTCCAATTCAAGACTGTAATAACTTCTCTCCACCAAGTGGCCTCGTTAGAGGCTGTAATAACTTCCAATTCAAGACTGTAATAACTTCGCTCTACCAAGTGGCAACATTAGAGGCTGTAATAACTTCCAGTTCGAGACTGTAATAACTTCTCTCCACCAAGTGGCCTTGTTAGAGACTGTAATGCCTTCCAGTTCGCGACTGTAATAATTTCTTTCACCAAGTGGCCTCATTAGAGACTGTAATAACTTCCAATTCAAGACTGTAATAACTTCTCTCCGTCAAGTGGCAACGTTAGAGGCTGTAATAACTTCCGGTTCGAGACTATAATAACTTCTCTCCACCAAGTGGCCTCGTTAGAGGCTGTAATAACTTCCAATTCAAGACTGTAATAACTTCGCTCTACCAAGTGGCAACATTAGAGACTGTAATAACTTCCAATTCAAGACTGTAATAACTTCTCTCCACCAAGTGGCAACGTTAGAGGCTGTAATAACTTCCGGTTCGAGACTATAATAACTTCTCTTCACCAAGTGGCCTTGTTAGAGACTGTGATAACTTCCAGTTTGAGACTGTAATAACTTCTCTCCACCAAGGTGCATCGTTAAAGGCTGTAATAACTTTGAGGCTGTAATAAATTCTATCCCCCAAGCGTCATTATTAGAGGCTGTAATAACTTCGAGGCTGTAATAAATTCTCTCCACCAAGGGTCATTGTTAGAGGTTCTAATAACTTCTCTCCACCAAGGGCCTAATTACGAGTCTGACGGTCTGAGCCACTGCTGCACCAGTGGTCCAACCGCCCAGTTATAACTTATGCACTTGGACCGCCATTTCACCGCCTCAGCCATCAGGGAATCGCTGCTCCCTGGTGAACGTGGTGGTCAGGAGCTCACCAATATGCGGGTGGTGCCACTGCGGCACCGCCATCCATATTACGAGTTTTAGGACCGCCAGCGGTGTCATGGAGGTCTTTACTCCATGTTAAGGCTGGCAGTCCTGAAACAAAGGGGGCCCCAAAGGGCCCCCTGTTGCCCATGTGCATGGGGATACATGCAGGGGGCATAACATGTGCACCCCTGTGTGCATGCACCCCAGTTCCTGCACGGCGTGGTCTTTACAGTTCATGCCGTGCCAAAACTGTTTATGGCATTCCCTTTGCGGTTCCCATTTTGCAGAGGCACTGCCGTGGGACTACCAAAAAAAGCCCGCCAGACACCAGGAAACTCATCGCTAGAGTTGGTAATAACTTACAGTTCGAGACTTCAATAACTTCTCTTCACCAAGTGTCATCGTTACAGGCTGTAATAAGTTTGAGGCTGTAATAACTTCTCTCCACCAAGTGTCATCATTAGAGGCTGTAATAACTTTGAGGCTGTAATAACTTCTCTCCACCAAGTGTCATCGTTAGAGGCTGTAATAAGTTTGAGGCTGTAATAACTTCTCTCCTCCAAGTGTCATCATTAGAGGCTGTAATAACTTTGAGGCTGTAATAACTTCTCTCCACCAAGTGTCATCGTTAGACACTGTTCCCAGGTCATGGCTCATGTCCACCCAAATATTTTGCCATGGTAAGGAAGGCATGGGGTGACAGCTTGTATGGGGAACGAGGTGTATGGAGAAGGGTGTGGCTACTGGCAGATTACCAGACATACAAAAGTCACCTATGGTCGGTAGCCCACATCAGTAGCCACGGTGTAGCTGGCCTCCCCGGCTTCCTTTTCCCCAGGAACAGCAGTGTGCGCCTGTGCCGCATGCCTTTCGGCTTGTTTCTAATGTGGCACGTGCTTTATTTTTGCAGTTGCTTCCTAGAACAGAGCCTATCATTGTGTGGCTGCCACCTGCTGAATGGTCACGTTGCAACTCTGCTACTGTCAGTCACCCAATGCCTGTCAGAGCCATGTGAGCAGTTGGAAGCAGAAGATGGAGCGGAGGGTCACAGGGCGAGTCAGCTGCTGAGCCAAGAGCCAGGGCAGGTTGGAAGGGCAGATACCCCAACCTCATCTGGTGCAAAGGACAGTAACACGCACATGTCACCTTTGTGCCGGTGCAGAGATGCAAAATCGGCAATTGCCCAGGGTCCCCACCTCCAAAAGGGCCACGAGGGAAGGGGATTTTCGCGCCCCCACCTCCAGTAGGTAACCTTGGGGAAGAGGATTTCCGCGTCCCCACCTTCAAAAGCGAACCTTGGGGAAGGGGATTTTCTCTCTATCACACTTATGTCTATTTCTGTCTCAACTTTTTATGTACAATTTAAAATTATTTGGGTTTATAAGGCGTGAATTAGCAAAAAATGGGTGAAAACGTTCGCAGTTGTACCAAACAGGGGGCCCAAAATATATCTGGCCCCGAGCCCCAAAAGTTGTTAAGACGACACTGCCTGTGCACGTCTGTGTGTGCAGGACATATGTGCGTGTTTCCATCTGCGCGCGCTAGAGTAGCCTTGGTCTCTAGTGGCCACTTAGACCTAACAACTTGCATCCCTGATACACATAGCATCAGCACCCTCCCCCCCAAGCCCCCCCCACACATACAGGACTATGCCTGATAAGGCTGTGCCCACCCCTCGCATAATGGTGCTCCTCCATGGCATATTGTGGGCAGTGGCGGCTGGTGACATTTGAAAGTGGTAGGGCGCAAGTGTTTGGGATCCTGTGGCGAGCAAGCCTGATTGTCTCTCTCTCTCTCTCACACACACACACACACACTTTGCAAGTGAATGCAGGGAGAGGGTACAGAGGGGAGGGCACTGTTAGGGGGTTCTCTGAAATTGAGAGAAGCTGGGCATTTAAAGTATTAGATAATCAGAAAATTCAACTCACTTTCAGTGACCATGGCTAAGACTAAAACTTTGTGGGCATTCATGGCTTGCGATTGCCCATTCCTTACATAAAGTTGGTAGTTCTAAATGTATTGTGGGCAACTATGGAAGGATGGTTCACGCCCCTTCCATAATGATGGATACATCATTGGCATACCGCCACCATCCCAGGTGCGTGATGGGAATTCATAGGCACGTGAGGCAGAAGCCAGCCAGGTGTGGGGGTAGGACACGATTAAACCACGCGCAGAGGGCTATCGAGTGCTTTCCATGAATGCGTCACACTGTTATTTTGAGAAAATTTGAATTTACTTATCGACAATGAAAATCTTACACGTCATTCCGAAATGTGTGTATCTTCAGAAACTGTGAAACAGACGTCCCCGCACAAAGCGATTTAATCTTTAAAATATATATCGAAACTTTATGTATGAGTAATAACTCACACTGGGTCCGTGAGACTTATTGCTGATGGCTTTTTGAGCCACAGGGCACTTGGTGCAAAGATTGTTATTTCTTGACTGGTGGGGAGGCATTTTATCATCTATATTTATGATGTTTTTTATGACATTACAGCTACTGTGCTCTGAAGCCTCGGCTTCTGCGATTACAGCAGTTTGTCAGCTGTCTGAAACTTTCAGGCCTGGAACCGGAACAGGCGCTCGGCTGGTCCCGGTGGGATCTGTCTCCCTCTGCTGGCCACGGCATGAAATACTGAGCCGGACATTCTCTCCAGCGCTTTCCAAGTATATTCAGAGGCATAAAAATGAATTCGCTCCTGCAATTTCCAAAAACATTCAAAGGCATAAAAAACATGACCAAAATGTGTCTGGAGGGCAGAACTGAAAAGTGAGTGGCAGTGGAATGTAAATGGATGCTTTTTGAAAAATAATAACCTATGTAAAAATGCATATCCAGATGGGTAGAGTAATATTCTCACTTACAGGGAAAAGGCCAACATAGTGTGAATAGAGCTATTTGAAGTAGAACGTGCCATACCTACTACTCAACAAATACTTCAACACGCACACAAACCGAGCTATGTTTTTTTGTTTTTTTATATAGCGCGAACTCGACCCGAAGGTATTGGAGCGCTTTACATAGCACCGTATTTACATTACACATTTAGGCAAGGGGAGATTAAGTGATTTGCCCAGAATCACAGGATGTGGACCCGACCTCGAGGCTCGAACCCTGTTTTCCTGCACCAGAGGAGGCAGCGCAGCCGACGGACCATATCCTGTTTCCAAAGCTCACACCCAAACCGACTTGACCGGTTGCGGTGGTCGACTGATTATTTCAGCTGTCTACTACATCATTTACGCCATTAACTTATGCTTTTCTGATGTCCACATATTGTAAATACCTTGACTGCCTAACGATTTTCTTTGGCTGTATATATATGTATGTACTTCAATCAAACGAGCTCGCATTATATGCAGAGCGCTCCGATATCTTCGGGTCTAGCTAGCGCTATATAAAACTTATAAATAAATAAAAAGCAGTCTTAGTAGTAAGGCACCACCAGGTCCTGATTTGGAGGGAGGCGTGGGGGCAGAGGCGGCCGAGGATATGTTCAAGTGAAATATTCTGCTGTGGCGCCACCATCGACAAATATGTTTAGAGTGGTAATTACGCACGGATTGACTAACTCATGCTCTAAGGCGATTATTGCACCTATTTTCACGAAGGGATCCAACCATGGAACAGGTTATTATAGACCAAATTCCTTCCTGGATTCTATGCTTAACATCACAGGGAAGGTTTTCCTGGATAGACTAGGGACCTGGGTGGAGGAAAGAGGAATATTTTTAGATGTCCAGTATGAATCCCAGCATGTGATAAGTACAGTTGTGCAAGTCCTAAACCTATACCTGAGATTGAACATATATATATCTACACAAAGAAGTCTCCCATTTACCTGCCATTTATGGACCTCAGCTCTGCATTCGATCATTTTAACCGGTCAAAGCTTGGGTCGATGATGCTAGAGATGGGGTTGAGAAGTTGCTGGCCAATCCGTTGAGGCAATTGCACTGGGATGTGTCTGCTCGTGTATAAATCCCGAAATGCACCAATGGTGCTTGTTGGTACCATTTTTGTTCTCACTTTATATAAATAAATGGAAGGACTTTTTGTTGCAGCAAGTAAGTGACATGTCCCAAGTTGGTAGTAGATTAGTTCCCGTATTGCTATACGCAGATGATGTGGTCCTACTGGACAGGACCGCAAATGGGCTGCAAAAATTATTTGATTCCTTTGATGAGTTCATCTGCCAACTGGGACTGTCAACTAAATCATGAAAATCTTATAATGTGCGATGTGGCTCAACATTCTCTAAATCTAGGCGCCATCAAATCTCAGGCACTCGGCTGGGCTCGATCCCTACTTGTAATTTTCTGGGGATATTGTTGGATGAATCCCTGACGTGAGGTAATGACCAGAAACAAACATTTACCAGATCAACTGAGGCAGCGATTTTAGATTTGCAACTAGGTTGGGTCAAAAACCATTATTCCAGATGCTGGCAATATACAGGTCCAAATATATTTCGGTTGTGATCTATGAGGCGGGGGTGTGAGGTTATAGCGATTGCTTCCCAATTCAGAAGACGGAAAACTATTTCCTAGGGGCACTCTTGACCGTCCCACAGTCCTGCTCTGTTTTCATGTGTCATGAGGAGTTGTCGGCCCCTTATGTTGAAGATCTGATAAAAATGAAGCAACTATGATTATGGGTCGATACCTGGGTGAATCCAGAGGCTGCTCTAATTAGAGCCATTGTGAGGGATCGCTTGTCATTAGATAGAGGCGAATCGATTCCATGGCTAAGATTTTTAAAAAGCTCTTTTCATAATATAGAGGATAAAGAATTTTTTAACAAATTAGACTTATTAATTAAGTCCTCGAAAGACACAATCAAGAGACTGTTTGAGGAATATGTGGCGGCCCTTCGATGGTCGAGTGGGTCCGGTAGCCCAACGGTGGTGTCACGTCCTATTATATCGATTTGATCAGTAACTGAGCCTTGTCTTCAGTATGTGACGAGCAACCAAACAAGGTTCTGCCTTATTCTTTTTTGGCTTAATTTGACTCATTATTTGGTATTGTTTGTCCGGTAGCAATGGGAACATGCGCTGTACAACGCGCCCCTGTGGTAATGTCGCAAACCAAAGCACTTTGCACGTTATATTGTTCTATAAGCTCTGTTCAACGCCAATGAAAAGATATCAACTGCCTCTACTCAACGAGACAGTACCGCATTGCCCTAAGTTTTTACAGTCGTTCCCTTCACCATCAATTGCTCTGTCGATCGCATATTTTATTCAATCTGCTTTAAGATATGGAAGAGTATTTAAAGCCAGCATTCCATGGTCTCATTAATGAATTATAGATGCCACGCTCTTAAATTTTTTATGTGTTTTAAATTATTTTTTATATAAATGGTTATTTAAAAAGAATCCATATGTAGCATAGGGCCAGATGTATCAATGGTTTTTACCCATTCTGTGTCTATGGGAAAACATGTTCGTACATATGGCCCATAATGTTTTCATACGTATTCTTTGAAAGTTGTAATATACCAAATAAAGACCGTTTGACTGACTGACTGTGATAACCAGATCTTCTGAACTGCCTTTGACACACGTGGCTTTTCAGCCAGTACTTGGGGGAATAGTGCTGAAAATGCAGTCCTTTTTCCCCATGGTCTGCTTAAGTTTCTTGGGGAGAGTGAACCCCCAACATTCCTACTGAGTGTCAGGCTTATGTGGCAATACATGAAAAGTTTATAAAAGCCTCTTCAGAACCCATGGATTCAAAACAAATATTTGTAGGCCTCTAAAGTAGCCCATTGAGCCCCATTTTACAAATCCATCTTGGAAGGGCTCCTTGGGGTGTGTTGCCTCGCATTTCTACTGTTCTCAAGCCTCATCCGAGGACCCTATCCTGGATTGACTGCTGCTAAGATGCTAAGGGCCCCAGGGAGGCTGCATGTGTGTCATGGGGAGATGCTGTGGGGGAGACCTGAGTGGGTCAGGGTGTCATTTCTTGAGCTCAGGATGATGCAAGGAACACAAGGATACATTCTTTACCTCGACGGTCAGATATAATTGTTGTCATAGCCTGTGACGTTTAGGCAGTACAACAGTGGAGAGATAATTTGACACATTCCAATGTATAACGAAGGTGACAATCTTGTTGTACGATTATGATCATTGTGTGTTGTACACTGACATGGCCGTATTCAGAAGTACATATTCAGTTATAAAATGATGGTCGTATTATGTAAGACAAAAAATGTGCACATGGTGTTCTACGATTGGGATTGTTTTTTCTGGTTCGCGGGTCCACATTTTATGTATCAAAATGACTGACATACTTGGCAGGGATGCAACTAGACCTAAACTTCGGGTGGGGGGGGCTAAGACTCCCAGGCAGGTCGCGCACGATGCAACAGCCTTCTTTGGTTCCCCCTCCCCCATGTCATCCTTCTCCGTGAATTCCCTCACTTACCACTCGCCAACAATGCACCTCATCTCTCTATAGCCCCTTTCTGACAAACATTAATTTTTTTTATAGGGCTACTCATAGTTTACTCACACTCAGTTCTGTGATCTGCATGCCAGACGCTCTTTGTAGCAGGCACATTAAACCTCCTCGCTGTGTGGGTGACAAGAGTGCCAATGTGAGTGGATGGTGAGCAATGCGACAGTGTGAGAGTGGGGTGAGAGGAGTGACTGCAGGGTGAGTGAGGTGACCATATGAATTTGGGTGTGGATGTAAGTGCAGAGTGGGACAAATGAATGGATGGTTAATGATGGGCTTGGTTGAGTGAGATTGCTGAGTGAGCAGTTAGGGGGACAGGTGAGTGAAGCGTCCCATGAGTGCAGGGTGAGTAGTGTGCTCGTGTGACTTCAGTGTGAAGTACAGGGTGAAAAGTGCAAGTGCACTGTGAGTGCAGAGTGATCACTATGAGTGGAGAGTGAGCGAAGTGCTCAAGTGACCAAAGGGTAAAAGGAGGGAGAACAGTGTGAGTTCATGGCGAGTGGCATAAGTGCTGTGGGTTCATTGTGAGTGCAGGTAGAATGGTGTGAGTATATGGTCTTCAATGTGAGTGCATTGTGATCGCTGAGAGTGCAGGATGAGTGTGAAAGTGAAGGGCGAGAATACGGAGTGAGGTGTCTTAATGCAGGGTGCATTACCAGCCACTTGAAGTAACTCAGCATGTTATTGAGGGCTGGCATAGGATTTCAGATATGAGTTAAACTATTGCTATTATGGCATTATTCAGGGACAGGGCCGGACTGGCCATAGTTGGCACCGGGCGTTTTCTCAGTGGGCCGGAAGGGTGGAGGCCAGTTTGGGCCGGTGGAGGCCGTTTTTGGTACAGGGGGCTGGTTTTGCAGCAGTGCTGCAATATTGGCCCCCTGTAACAAAAGCAGCTGCAGTGTTATCCATGCGCACCCACCCCCAGCCCCCACCCCCCTCCCCCAAAGCCAGTCCGACTCAATTGGCAAGGCCGGTTTGCGTTCCCAGTCCGGCCCTCTTCAGCGATCGAGGGTGGAGGAAATAAATATTGTGCTCATCCTGCAACAAACATCTAGTCTTGTGATTAGGGTCGCCAGCTCATTATATGGATGTCCCAAACATTATAAAAATAATCAGTCACCTAAAGCCGTATTTTCAGTACTTATCTGTGCATACTTCAAACAGCAAATATAAATAGAAAGCATGTTTAATTGTGTTCTAGGGCTGCCTTAATGATCCATGACTGATAATTGAAGGGAACAAAGACAGAAAAGTCACATTACAAATGACTACATATGATTTTATTTATAACCCTATTTAGTGTCAAGACGAGGCCTTTGCAGGCTCTTTAAACATCAAATGGTTGGTGTTTTTCTTTTGGCAACTCTACTTTATATTTCGTTTTATGAAAATGCATTCTCACGCTATGGCAGCAAAAGTAAAATCCAATGTAAGGAATAGAACGAGTGGAGGCCCAAGGGGTACTGCAACCAGAAAAAAAACGAAGCCTCGGTAACCAGTTTACAAAGGTATGTAAATATGCAAATGGTCTTTAAAGAACTGTGAAAAACCCGGGCGTGCCGGAAAGAAGACTCCAGACACTGCCCAGCCGAGCCCACAGCAGCTCGAGCTCCATTAGCCCGGGCTGAGACAAACGACAGGGGGGCTGAAGCCCTTTCAGCCCTATGGGCGTGCGTGCCTGATACTTGGAGAGTAAGCAAATTTGTAATCTACTGCAAGAATTTGCATTCTGTCACATAACTATGACCACATCATGCATCATGGATCAAGAACGCTAAGGGCCTTATTATGAGTCTGGCGGTCAACGGGCCCCCAGACTCACGGTGGCAGTCTCCCGACAGCCCTATTACAACTAGGGCGGGCAGGCCACACTGGAACCACTGCAGCCCTCGCAACCGCCAGAGAACCGCAGTTCCCTGGCAGTTGCTCGGTGGTTCTGAGGCTGCAGTTTTCTTGGCGGGACAGCCAAGCATATTATGAGTCTCCTCTCCACCGCGGTTTTCATGGCAGCGAGTCCGCCATAAAAACCATGACGGAGAGGAAACAAAAGGGCCCTACAAGGCCCCCTGGTGCCACATGCCAAGTGGATGCAAATAGGGGGGTACAAAATGTGCCCCCCTGTGTGCATGCACCCCAGTACCTGCACGGCATGGACTGCAGCAGTCCGTGCCGTCAGCTACTGCCTTTGACATTCCCATGATGGTGCCTATTTCATAGGCACCTCAATGGGAATGCCAAAGAATCGCCCGCCAGACTAGGAGAAAACTCCTTATCTGGTGGGTGGTTCGTATACAGATTTGGCGGTGCGTCCCTAATATTTTGTCGTTCATTGATGGCCACATTCCATAGTACAGTAGCTATAATGGCTAATACATCTTGTAAAATGATGGCCATCTGTAGTAAAACGATTGACATACTCTCCGTCATACTGATGACTGTAAGTCAAACTACAGCGATGGCTACATTCTCTTGTACAGGCGAGAGTATATTCAGAGTCAGACAGGGACAAAAAATAGTTGACCCCATTAGCAAAGCATATAGCAAAAAATTGGTAATATCGGGGAAGTCAAGAGCAAAACCAGGCCCACACAGCCATAATACCGGCAACCAACTGTTAAATATCCGGCCCACACACTGACCGGTTAGACCAGCCCATCGGCACTGCCTGATTGCCCGATAGACCAGGCCAACACTGAGTATATTCTGTTGTAGACAATGGTCGTGCTTTCTGACAAAGTGATCAGTACATGGGGGGTACGTTCTGAAGGAGAGCAGTGGCCATTTTCCACAGCACAATATAATAGAATGAAATGAGGGTCATATTTTGCAGTACACAGTCGGAATACAATGTGATGCAGCGGTGGGCATAATGGCCATATTTTGGGACACAATAATACTATACTCTGACGTGCAATTATGGTCATTGTCTGCAATAGAGTGGTGTGCACATCCTGCAATATAATGATGACCATTTTCAGTAATGGAGTGATGGAGTTCTGTACTCCACTGATGAGCATAGATGCTGGCACTTACCTATTAAATAGTCTCCCAAAAGCAGTTGGTGGGTACACACACCACCCTCCACCTAGCATGCTGTCGTGCTGTCCTGTTCGTTTTGTGTTCATATTGTGCTTGGGTCTGCGTGGATGTTTGACGTGCAGAGCAGGGCCGGCTTTAGGGCAGTGCGACCGATGCGGCTGGTAGAGGGGGCACTGACCTCAGGTTAGAGCGCTGTGTTTAGCAATAACTTATGATTGTAGAGATGAGGGGCACTTTTTCTCAGTGGTAGTGAGAGAATCCGAGAAGGCGGTCATGGGGTGTGGGGGCGCCAAAAATTATTTTTGCACCAGGCTCCACCAGCACTAAAATCGGCACTGAGTTATCAACAGCAATGCTTAGATTTTTAGACCACTATGATAGAAATTATCAAGGCAACTGTGTCGTCTAGTCTCTATTTTGGCACAGCATGGATGAGATGAGGGGACATGACTATTGGGAATGGAGATGAGCCTGGAACTGAGCATCTGCGATGAATGAGATGTTAATAAACCGTTAGCCGTTGATATTTATATTTTTAACACTGCATATTAATGATCAGATTGTGCCTGTCAACAATCTAATCTTTGTCTGTTCTAATTTTGAAAAAAGGATAATTAAAAGGGAACAATTCTGTGGAGTCGGCTGGAGAGCAGGAAGCAGACGCATGTGTGCCTGGGGCAGCCGGTGCCCTTGGCTGGTGGAGCCCACACTTGCACCTGTCCTGGCACTCGAAGGCCTTCGAACAGCCTGCGAGGCGCCCTGGGAGCCGGGAGCTTATGCGCGTGTTTGTTCACTTTGTGCTGGCACTGCCTACGTCCCTTCATCACTTGCCAGGGTCTCACTGTGGCAATCCTTCTGCTTTCTCGCCATTCAGCCAAATCCCGCGAGACCGGTGGAGCCCGCGAGACGTCGCAATCACTCCATGGCAACCCGTCCTCCAATGGCTGCCCATTCGATGACCTTCATCCCCCGATGGCTCCCATTGAGCTGAGGTGGGAATTGCCGAGGTGAAACGCGTTATTCCCAGCGGCATCACTTGATAGTTAGGGCTCATTTTGTTTGATAATACTTGATTGTCGTGACGCAAGCTCCGCAGCAGTGTTTGGCCCCCCGACTATCGCCTCGCCAATCATTTCATGTATCCAAATGTTACACATCTCTGTGCCAGGACCAGATGTCCCCTATAGTCCTGATCCAATCCTGCCAGCCTCTGTGGAATTATTTTTTTGCCTCTTAACCTTTGAAAATTAATATCAGTCCATTAATGCGAGAAAAAAGCCAGAGCAAGGATCCAGAAATTCAATGTCTGCATACAAAATGCCATGTTCTACATCTCACCACTGAAGCTGGAGGGAGGGTGGATCTGTAAAAAGGAATATGAGTTTCTTAACACTACGACCCAGAAAACCCCGAATATGTACGTTTTCCCGAAGACACATAAAAACAGTGATAAGCCACCGGGGAGACCAATCATATCTGCGTGTGGCTCACTTTTGGAACCAGCAGCAAAATATATAGACTCCTTTCTGAAACCGTTCGTAGTCAAAACAAAGCATATATTAGAGACACCATGGATTTCATTTCAAAAATGGAAAATCTCCCGTTTGATAAGGATAAACAACTGTTGGTCACATTTGATATTGAAAGTTTATACACCAACATCCCCCAGGAGGAAGCACTAGTGGTGCTTAAAAATACTTTAAATCAGAGAGACCAGCCGCACCAGGTGCCTACAGAATTCATTGCATCATTGGCTACCCTCTGTTTGAAGAATAACTTTTTAGCTTTTAAAGAAAAACTTTTCCCACAAGTCAAAGGGCTAGCGATGGGGTGTTGTTTTGCCCCGGAGATAGCGAATCTTGTTATGGATTGCTTTGAAAATCAGTGTATCTTCAATTCGTCTAACCCTTTCAAAGCACATACAATACAGTGGCTGCACTTTATTGATGACATTGTGATGGTGTGGGAAGGGGATCGAGAGACCTTACAAAGGTTCAATAGTTGGTTAAATACTAGAACCCCGGACCTGTACTTTATGATGAACTGCAGTAAAGACAAGATCAACTTCTTAGACGTGTGGATTTTGAGTAAGAATGGAAAATTAGAGGTCAGTTTATATACTGAACCTACTGACCGCAATACATTGCTTCATTCTACGAGCGGACATCCGAGAAGTTTAAAAGAGAACTTGCCCTATGGGCAATTTCTCAGAATCCGTCGGAATTGCACAAACAGAGTAGACTATTTCAGGAACGCAGAGATCTTACAAAAGAAATTGACTGATAGAGGGTACCCCAAGAAATTGGTGAGAACAGCACTTAAACGAGCATGGTTTACCCCAGGGGAAGAACTATTGACTCCCAAATCCAAATTAGATCTGAATCCTTTAACGTGTGTACTAATTTACAATCCCAAGGTGAGCAAAATTAAAAAGATAATTTTGCACAGTTGGAGATTGGTAAGTCATGTAGGCATTCCGAAACCTATGTTTTCTTTCCGCAAAGGAAAGAACCTTCAACAGAATTTGGTCAAACCAACACAACCATGACAGACCAGAAAGGACTTACGAGGTATGATGGGACTTACACCGCTGATCGGGCACTTTAAATGTAACAACTGTATAGCATACCCAATGACAAACAACTCTAAATCTATTATGCTTAATGGTAAAAAACATGTACAACACAGTTTCTCCAACTGTAACACAAAAAATTTGATTTATTGCTTGAAATGAACATGTGAAAAAGTTTACATAGGGCAAACAACCCAATGTGTCAAAATGCGCATTTTGCAGCATAAATCCAGATTGAGATGTAACACACAGGGTGCCCCGCTTGTCCAGCATTATCAGCACTATAATAATAATGAGAATTACTGTTACGAAGCTGTCCCCAGGACAGAAACTCCTCAGGATTCGAGTGATGCTATAGGGGGTCCACCTCTCGACGTCCCCAACTTCCTGCACTAAAGGCACGGAAGACTGGAGCAATCAAGTGAGGGAACGGAAGGATGGGAACAGCGGGGAGTAGAACCTGTAAAGAAAAGTTAATACACAAAATACAACATAATACCATACACTTCAGGAAGGCTACACTCATGAATTCTCACTAAGATCACCAGGGCACTGAGGCTGGCGCTTCCAATCCTTTCATACACAAGCCCATTCGCAACTCAGGAATGTGTTATTTACACACACTAGCCTTCTGTGTTTATTCTAGAAAGGTTCTCCAGATGACCGTATTCATCACAGAGCGTTCAGGTATCCCCTAAATCATCAATATCTTTTCTCACTTATACCTGTCTGAGACCTATATATCTCAGGCTGTTGGAGGAGCCCAGCCGGGATGCCTACTTCACAGACCCAAAGAACATAGATCCACAAGGAGATATTCCTTGTAGTATATCGTGAGCAATGTCTGAAGAGCAACAGTTTGTTTGTGGATACCTATGAGTAATGAAGGTCTTTACGGTTTCCTCACCGTAACTAACCGAGTCACAATAGGACCCCCAGGCGGGCACCGCTTGGGCAACAATGTTTTAACAGAAGCACCAAGAGATTGTCACGGTTGAATCACATCGATCAGCTCAAAGATATAATTGACATGCCCTCCATGTTCCCCTCTCTCCGAACAAAAAAGAAACAAAAGCAAGGTACTACGGTAACGTAGCTACAGTATACGCAGAGACGTTTTAATGCATGGGCCAAGTGGGCTCTGGCCCCAGGCCCCAGCCTTTCAGGGGGCCCCCTGGCAGTCATCTCCATTCTCCAGACTTTTGCCCTCATGACCTTGCAAATTTCCTAAACAGATTGTTTTAAATACTGTTTTCCTTTACTTTATTTTTTATGTAGCTGGTGTGTGAGAGTCTAGTACAGCCATTTTGCAGAGAAATGTTGTGTTTATGTTTCATGCAATATACATAAAAAAAAGTTTATTTTATATCAAACAAGGCCTAACATATAAGAAATGGGAGGGCATCACAGGGATTATTTGCAGTAATATTGGTGAGCTGCTGGTGTGGTACAATATTTAAAACACACATAACTATCCCTGAATATTGGCTGTAAACACATTTAGGGCCTTATTTATGAGAAGTGATGTATCGCTGTGTGAAAACAGGGATGCATCAATTCTTAGTGCGCCCTCCTTGCGACATGATGGATGCATCATAGTTACTGTAGGACGCATCATGTCGCAAGGAGTTACAGATACGTCAGTATTTCTGACGTATCTGTAAGCGCAACAGTGATGCATTGCTGGGGTGTGTTTGAAAATAGATACAAATCCAGCGATGTGTCTTTTCACATGGGACAGCCCCACGTGAAAGAGAATGCATCAGTCTTACACCTGCCGTGAGGCAGGGGTAAGATATTGACGCAATGGGGTCCAAGAAGCGGCGCACTGAGTTCTCATAGATTTCAATGCGCCACTTCTGCAAGGCTTCTTGCGGGGTAACACCCACCCTGCATACATTATACCAGGCGCAGGTATAATGCGGTGCAGGGGTTTACAAAGTGACGCATCTGCCTAGATGCGTTACTTTGTAAATAGTGTGCTACATGCACATTTTTTACGCTGCCGGTGCGTCACAAAAAGTGACAGTAGGAGGAAAACATTCATGAAAGACCCATCAGTTATTAAAAAGCCAGGTTTTTAAGTTCTTTCATGAAAGGGAGTAGGTCTGTGGTTAGTCTCAGAAACTCAGGGAGTCTTTTCCACAATTTTGCGCCTAGAAAGGCGAGGAATCTGCCTCCAGTGCAGGCATGGCATATTTTAGGCACGATGGCCAGGTTGGCATTGGAAGATCTTAGGGGTCTAGATGTTGTGTAGCGATTAGCGCGCTTATTTAGTTAGCTGGCTCTTAAGCCATGGAAAGCTTTAAAGAAGATGGTCATCGCTATGAAGTCGATCTGTTCTTTATGCGGAGCCAGTGTAGAGACTTAAGAATAGGGGTCATACTAGATCTGGGTTTAGGTCTCAGGATGTCTCTGGCTGCCGCATTTTGTACCACTTGTAGGCGCTGGATTATGGATTTGGGAAGACCGAGGTACAAGCTGATGACATAGTCAAGTTTTGATGTAATCAGAGCCTGCCCCACAATCTTTCTACTCTCAAGCGGTAACAGTGGCAGGAATTTTGTTGGCATCCGGAGCATGCCAAAGCAAGCGCAAGTTTTTGACTTTCTCCTTTTCTGCGGGCGGGGGTGGCTGATCTTTTTGTCACCAAGAGCGTTTCTGGATTACCAAAGAAAACAACTTCAGTTTTGTCAGGATTGCACTTCAGCTGATTGATCTTAAGCCAGTTAAAAACCTTTCTGAGGAATGTCCTAATCATTGCCCCGTCAAAGTTGGTTCCTTTTTCACATGTAAAACTCAGCTGACTGTCATCAGCACAGGAAACTATTTTGACGCCCTCTTCCTCTACCAGAAACTCAAGGGGGATAGATATATATTAAAAAGGGTAGGACTGAGAATGGAGCCCTGAGAGACACCTACATTCATGGCCGGAACCGGGGATAAGAAAGGGGGGAGCCAGATGTCCTGAGATCTATTTGCCAAGAAGGATGACATCCATGTTAAGGCGGTCCCCCCAGGCCGATGCTAGCAAGTCTCTCCAGGAGCCTCTCATGTGGGACTGTATTGAAGGCCGCCGACAGATCGAGCAGTATCAGAACAGCCTTGCCTCCCTGGTCCAGCTTACCCTTGAGAAATTCAGTCACTTCCAGCAAAGCGGACTCCGTACTGTAAATAGCCCTAAAACCGGATTGGGACTCAGGAAGGAGCTTCCCATCTTCAATGTGTTTTTGGAGGGCCTAGTTTACATGCTGCTCTAATACTTTGGAGAGAGCAGGAAGAAGGGAGATTGGCCTGTGGTTGGCAGGGTCCGTCAGTTTGGCGTTAGCCTTTTTTATCAGTTGAAGAATCTTAGCATTCTTCCATAATTTCAGCATGTTCCCTGAGGAGAGGGAAGCATTAAAGAGCTGGTTTACCATGGGGTTCATGGTGGGAGCTAATAGGTTCAGGATATTCGCTGGACATGGGTCGATAGGAGAGCCAGACTTAATGCTTTGGAGAAGGGTCAGTGATTCTTCAAGCTGAAACTCAGGGAAAGCTAGTAAAGATGGAGGATCCAAGAGGTGAAATTTGTTATTAGAACTAAGGTAGAAGGTCAGTTCTTCCTCTGAGATGTTAGTGAATGCTTGTTTGATCACGGGAGAGCTTTTTGTGGAAAAATTGAGCTATTTGCTTAGACCATTCTTCTGTGCATGGCCCTTCCTTTGTCCCGGCTTTCGGGGCGGTAAAGGATTTAACTATGCTAAAGATTTCCTTACTCTTATTTTGGGCATTTTCTATCTTGGTTTGAAAGAAGTTTTTCTTGGCTGCCTTCACGAGAATGTAATGAGCTTTTAAGGTGTCTTTATACACCTTCCTGTCCTAAGGTGCATAGGATTTACGCCATTTCCGTTCCATTTTTCTACAATTGTTTTTGCTACATCTAAGGGAACCGTAAAACTATGGAGCTGGTGGGGTCCACCTCTTTGAGGAGTGGGAAACCACCGATACCGCTGCACCGATGTTGGTTCGGAGCCATGAATCTATTGAGAGGGCGTCCGAGTCAGGGCAGCCAGACAGCTCCGGTGAGGAATAACTGAGGGCGTCTGCTAACATTGGGATGGATATTTTATGGAATGTCCTGTTATTAGGGACCCTCTGCCCTGCGTTAGCCCGAGGGGCAGTGGCAGAGTTGGGAATGATGAATTTTAATAGGTGGTGGTCAGACCAGGTAATGAGAAGAAGTAAGCTTACTGATCTGTCAAAGTTGTGAAAAATGTGGTCGAGGGTATGGACCTTCTCATGGGTGGCTGAAGAAATACATGGAAACATGTTGCAGGCCTGCAGCGTCTCCAATAAGGGAAATTGTTTGAGGGTCTTTTCTATTATCCATATGTATATTGAGATCTCCCACAACAAGGCAGTTGTTGTATTTTAAGGCCAGGGAGGTGGTGGATGTATTAAGCGTAGTAATAAAATTTCCAATTGCACTGGGAGGTCTGTAAATCAGAAAACCAGCTATGCTATGATGGGGGGATAAGGTTGAGCGGAAGCCTAAGGACTCTGCGCCCTCAATGTTTTCCATCGGGATGGGAGAGCAGTCTAGTTCTTTATTGTAAATTATGGGGATACCGCCCCCCTTCCCACTCGGTCGTTCCCTCCTAAGGATTTTATAACCCGTAGGGATGGCGGAGGTGATAGTAGGGTTGGTGGCTTCAGACAGCCAGGTCTCAGTGAGAAATAAGAGATAAGGCTGTTCATCTAAAAGTAGGTCATAAATGTGTGGTTCATGCATTTGCATGGAGCGACAATTTAAAAGTGTGGCCTTTAAGTCCTCTGTTTTCTTATTGTTTTTACACTTATTGTTGCGTGGGAGGATCTTCGGTACACGTTTCCTTGGCTGGAGGAGACCAGTTGCACTTATTGCGTTGAAAGTCTACCTCCAAGCTCGGATCAGCCGCTGTACACTGACATAATGGTAGCCGCCTAAGGCCAAGCGTTTTTTCCCTAATGTAATATAGTGGAAGAAACTCACTGGGGGGGGAACTGGGCAGCATGGCTGGCGCCGGACGCCTCCAGGATGCTGACGGGCGTCTGTGTGCATCGGGAAATTTTAGGCTAATGCCTATGATGCAAACTGGATCGCTAATGCAGCTGAGGAAGCGGAAACTGTGACGGCGGAAGTGAGGGGCCCAATAGTAGCCCCAGCCCTCCGCTCAATCGGTGTATCAGCCGCGGTGGACAAGGACTGGAGGAAAAGCGAGATGCGAATCGGAGCAGCTAAGGAGGTGTAGGCAAGCAGAATCAAGTAAAGTGCAAGTGCGCATAGGTAGGAGAAATTGTTAAAAAGCACAGAGTAATTCAGCCACATATATACAAGTTAAAAAGTATTAAAAACCTAGTAGCAGGGCAGGGAACACTAAATCCTACCGCTGTCAGCTGCGCGCATCTGTTTACATCGGGGAAAATATAGCCTAATGCCCATGATGCAAACTAGATCGCTAACGCAGCTGAGGAAGCGGAAACTGCGTGGGAAACAGGGGCTCAATTTGTATCATAAATTCAAAGCTGTTCTGCACAGGGGCCCCCAAAATATGTTTGGCCCAGGGCCCCCAAAATCCTTAAGATGTCTCTGAGTATACGCCCTATCGGGGATGAACGCGGTCCTGCGCTCTTAAGGGCAATCAGGAACAAATGTTATTCACGGTAGCAACGTTCTGTGGATACTTGCGGGATTACGTCGGAGACCGGTCTTTGCCTCAACGGCGGCTCGTATTCGTACTCACTGAGACGGAAGCTCCGCCGCTCCACACCGTCTCCGGGAACCCCAAGGAGGAACTCTGCCACCTCGTCAGCGCATGCTCGCGCTCTCTGGTACGGAAGCCCCGCGGTTCCACACCGTCGCCCGAAACCAAACGCGGCGTCCTCCTCTCCAACTTCAAAGCCGTACAACTCGTGGTTCTCCTCAATACCTCCAGGAACAGAATCTGGAACGCAGATTCGACAAATTCAGAATTACGCACAACGTCTGTTGTGCATCAGCGTGTATTTATACACACGGCTCCTCCCCTCTCTCGCCGTTGTTTCTGGGAGATGTAGGCGAGGCAGGCGCTTGACGCCCGATTCATGACAATTACATCCAATGGTCAGTGTTGAGTGTGGTTCAGAATACCAATAAAGCTGATCTACAAACGACCCTTAACAAACTAGAGGCACGTATGATCGAGAAATATAAAACAGCTGTACAAGGGCTTAGTGATCATGATGAAATTTGGGCCATGGTATAATCGGTGTCAGCGTACATAACTCAGACAGTGGGTTCACACTAGAACGTTCAGGGCACACCACATACATTAGCCACAGGTTGAGGACCCAAGAACCCCTTGCCTTTATTCTGTCCCAATATTGTGTCTTGAACAACCACTGACGGAGATGGACAATGACCCAGTGCAATGAGTAAGCTATTGTCAACTGTATGTATTCTTTGAATCTGCATTCTGATGAATGTCATTTTACATTAATAATAGGCCTTGAAAGGACAGGTTCATGTTGTTTTAATTATGACTCATTGGTTGATAACCTTACAGGTGGATCTGTTTGAAAATCTCTCTTTGTAAATGTTATTCTTCTGCATAGATATTTGTAATAATCGTTTGTTACATTGCAGGGCCCCAGCCAGACTAAAGTAAAAAAACAGTGAAACATCATCAAAAAGTGGGGGTAACTATAAGAAGCAGATCCTACTCTCCTACACAAACGCCCCCCCCCCCCCACCAAACGTAAGGACATTAACCCCTTCAGTGCCCATGACGAGCTGGACTCGTCATGGGCCGCGGTGGCGCTGTGCCCATGACGAGTCCAGCTCGTCATAGACCCCGCCCGCTAATGCAACGGCCGGCACTGGGCGGGGAAAGGGGCGGGCACTGAAGGGGTTAAACAAACCTTGACCATTTGAGTCTTCATGTTCTAAGTGGAAATATCTGGAGAGTCCATCTGCACTGGCATGGTTACTCCCAGGTCTATGTTACACTATATAGTCCATCCCCTGTAGGGAAATGGACCACCTCAAAAGTTTGGGGTTTTCACCCTTCATCTGTTTTAGCCATAAGAGGGGTTTATGGTCTGTCTGAACAATGAAGTGAGTGCCAAACAAGAATGGCCTCAACTTCTTCAGAGCCCAAACCAAAGCAAAGGCCTCCCTCTCAATGGCTGACCAACGTTTCTCTCTGGGGGTCAGACTTCTGCTAATAAAAGCTACTGGCTGATCCTGACCTTCATCATTCAATTGTGATAACACAGCCCCAACCCCCAACTCAGATGCATCTGTTTGAACAATGAATTCTTTGGAGTAGTTAGGACTTTGCAGAATGGGAGCAGTGCACATGGCCTGCTTTAGGTCATCAAATGCCTTTTGACAGCTGACCGTCCACTGAGCTTTCTTGGGCATTTTCTTAGAAGTTAGGTCATTTAAGGGAGTCACTATGGATCCATAACCTTTTACAAATCTACCCAAGGCCCAAGAAAGCTCTGACCTGAGTCTGGGTGGTTGGAGCAACCCAGTCCATTATGGTCTGGATTTTGCTCTGCAATGGTTGAACCTGGCCTCCACCCACAAGGTGGCCCAGGTACACAACCTGACTCTGCCCTATCTGGTACTTAGTGGCCTTGATAGTTAGGCCTGCTTTTTGCAGGGCCTCCAAAATATTCCTCAGGTGGACCAGGTGATCCTCCCAGGTGGAGCTAAAGACAACAATATCATCTAGATATGCTGCACTATAGGCTTCCAGACCTGTAAGGACTTTATTCACCAACCTTTGGAAAGTGGCAGGTACATTCTTCAAACCAAAGAGCATCACCACAAATTGATAATGCCCACTAGGGGTAGATTATGCTGTCTTTGGCTTTGCATCATCAGCTGGTCTGATCTGCCAGTAGTCAGCTGTCAAGTCAAATGTGTTCAGAAACTTGGCTGAGGCCAAAGTATCTATAGGCTCCTCTGTCCTTGGGGTGGGATTGGCATCAGTCCTAGTGACTGCATTGAGACCCCTGTAGTCTACACAAAACCTCATCTCTCTCTTGTCATCTTTGGCGTGAGGTTTGGGCACTAAGACCACTGGACTAGCCCAAGGGCTATCTGAGGGTTCAATGACTCCCAATTCCAACATCTTCTGGACTTCAGCCCTGATACAGTCCCTGACATGATCAGCTTGCCTGTAAATCTTATTTGTAACAGACAGACTGTTCCCAGTGTCCACTTCATGAGTGCACCAGGTAGTCTGACTTGGAGACAGTGAGAACATATGTCTAAACTGGCTGAGAACTTTTCTGCAGTCAGTTTGTTGCTGGACAGTGAGGCTGCCTGCCAAGGCTACATCATCTACTGATCCATCATCAGGGTTCTGAGAGAGCAGGTAAGGGGGTGGGTCACTCTCTTCCTCCTGTCCCTCATCAGTTGCCATGAGCAAGCCCATGTCAGCCCTATCGACATATTGCTTGAGTCTGTTAACATGGAGTACCCTGTGGGGGCTCCTGGGAGTTCCTAGGTCCACCAGGTAGGTAACCACTCCCTTCTGCTCAAGTATTATATGGGACCACTCCATTTGTCTTGGAGGGCTGCTGGGGCCCCAGGCTCCAACACCCATACCTTCTGCCCTGGCTGGTAAACAGTTAGCACAGCCTTTTGGTCATGCCAGGCCTTTTGTAATTCCTGGCTAGCCTCAAGGTTTTTAGTTGCCTTCTTCATGTACTCAGCCATCCTGGAGCGGAGACCAAGTACATAGTCCACAATATCCTGTTTAGGAGGTTTGAGAGGTAACTCCCATCCCTCCATCACCAGACACAATGGACCCATAACTGGATGTCCAAAACAGAAGCTCAAATGGGCTGTAACCAACCCCCTTCTGTGGAACATCCCTGTAGGAAAATATAAGGCAGGGCAAAAGTATGTCCCATCTACGCCTAAGCTTTTCTGGGAGACCTTTAATCATGCCCTTTAGGGTTTTGTTGAACCTTTCAACTAACCCATTGCATTGTGGGTGGTAAATTTGTAATTTGCTCCACACTCCTTCCACATTGCTGTTAAGTAACTAGACATGAAGTTTGCATCCCTGTCTAATACTACCTCCTTAGGGAAACCCACTCTGGAAAAGATTCCAATTAGGGCCCTTGCCACCACAGGAGCTGTAGAGGGCCTAAGGGGAATGGCTTCTGGGTACCTAGTGGCATGATCCACCACCACCAGTATTAACCTGTGCCCAGATGCTGTCTGAGGATCCATGGGCCCAACTATGCAAATCCCAACCCTCTCAAAGGGAACCTCTACCACAGGTAGTGGTATCAGGGGGGCCTTTGTTGTACCACCTGCCTTACCACTGGCTTGACAGGTGACACAGGAGCGACAAAACTCCTTGGTGTCTTCAGACATGTGGGGCCAATGAATGTGAGGGACAATTCTGTCCCAAGGCTTGTTTTGTATCAGGTGTCCTGCTAAGGGAATATTATGGAGTAGTGTCAATAGGAAGACCCTGAACTTCAGAGGTATAACCAACCTCCTGGAGGCACCAGGCTTCGGGTCTCTACTCTCTGAGTACAGGAGTCCATCATCCCAATATATCTTATGTGTTCCACTAGCATTCCCAGCAGCCTCAACAGCAGCTTGCTTTCTGAGGGGTTTAAGAGAAGGGCAGCTCAGCTGCTCCTGGCTCAGATCTCCCCTGGAAGGGCCCCCTGTCCCCAAGAACTCAACCTGGTCAGGTTCAAACTCCTCTGGGACAGTTCCTTCTTCAGGCTTGAGATCATCTCCCTCGAGAGACTGATCTGCTTCCTGAGCCAGGGGGAAGACACTGCCTTACCCCTGCTGCTCCTTTTCTTGGGGGGCGCCTGGTCCATTCTTCCAGGATCCAGGGCCTGTTCAGCTTTTGACATTTTTGACTGTGACCTGGTCACAGCAAACACATGTGCAGGGATTCCCAACATTTCTACATGAGTCCTGAGCTCCTTTTCAGCCCAAGCTGAAGTTTCTAAATCATTGCCCAGCAAGCATTCAACAGGGAGGTCTGCACTTATCGCAACCTTCTTATGGTCAGTTACCCCTCCCCAGGAGAAATTAACAACTGCCAAGGAATGGTCTGGCCTGACATTGCTAGCATTGGTCACTTGGTACATTTCACCAAGTATGATCTGCTCAGGAGCCACAAGATCTTTTGTCACCATTGTGACACTTGCTCCTGTGTCCCTGAAAGCCAAAGCCTCTTTTCCATTGATTAAAGGCTGCTGTCTGTATTTGCCCAGATTACTGGGACTCACAAAGGAGGACATATCCATGCCTCCATCACAGATCAGTACAGCCTGAGTTGTAACTCTGACTAGGCCAGAGTCCACCTCAGATCCCAGGGTTAACCCTACAACACCCTTATTCTGAGTACCACCACTTGGAGCTGAACTAGGTGGAACAGTTGCCTTAGGGGCAATGGTGGCTGGAGTTGAGTTTTTGGACTTGGTACAATCACTTGTCCCAGGGGTTTTCTGTTTACAGATTTTACACTATGGTTTCTTTTGGCCTTTTCCTTTATTAGATTGGGACTCCCCACCAGATGTAGATTTTTGGGGTCCTTGAGAAGACTTCTGGTCTTTACCCTTGTCCCCACCCTTATCAGAGTTCTTGGAATCCTGCTTCTTGGAGTCACCACCTTGTTTCTGAACCTTCTGCCTCACCCTGGTTCTGACCCATTTGTCTGCCTTCTGACCCAAGTCTTGGGGAGAGGTCAGATATCAGAGTCCACCAGGTACTGATGCAACAGCTGATTTTGACAATTATTAAGGATCTGCTCCCTCATAATCAAATTGTATAATCCTTTAAAATCACACACTTTACTGCCAAGTAACCAGCCCTCCAGAGCCTTAGTAGCGCAATCTACAAAGTCAACCTAGTCTTGAGTCTGTGCATTTTGGGTATCTCTGAACTTTAACCTGTAGTGTTCAGTGGTTAGGCCAAACCCATCTATCAGTGCACTCTTCAAGACTGTGTAATTGTCAGCATCCTCTTCTCTAACAGTGAGGAGCTTGTCTCTAACTTTGCCTGCAAAGGAGAGCCACAAGATTGCTGCCCACTGCTCCTGGGGGACCCTCTGTACTTTACAGGCCCTTTCCAGTGCAGGTATCCATTTGTGGATGTCATCCCCACTCTGGTAGGGAGGGACAATCTTGTTCAGGTTCCTATGGTCATGAGTATGATCTCTACCTCTAGGGACACTGTTGCTGCCACCCTGGGGCTCTAGCCCCCATCTACGTGAAGCTCTCTGGAGCTCCAGGGATTCCCTGTCCAATGCTAACTGTTCTCTCTTGATCCTAAGCTTAGCTTCCTCAAACTGGATCAGTCTGCATTTTCTCTCATAAGAGGACTCCCTCTTCTGGGGGAAAATGGTCCTATGAGAAACAGAGGTCCCTCCAGATGTACCAGAATGATTAAACTCCAATGAAAGAGATCTTGATCTTCTTGGTACACCACCAATCCTTCCAGGTGGGGTATAGAGGGGACCACTGAGGCCTTCCTCACCACCTTCAGGATGGATTGGATTTTCCAGGTTAGAATCATCTTGATCCTCCTAGTCAGCGTCAGAGTCCTGGTCATAGGTGTGGTGGTCACCTCTTGGCCTTTAATCTTCTGCTGCCCCACTCACTCTGCCTACCTCATTAGACCCTGGGGTCTTTCTGAGGTCATCTGCTAGCAACATCTTTATGAGATGTTGTGTGATTGGGCTTTTCCCTGTCTTCAATTTCATTGAACAAAAGAGAGGAAACTCAAAGTTATTTTTTCAAAAGCGCCAATCGGCGTCATATATTTGGTAGATCAAAAGAGCACAACAGGGTATAAAATACTCTGGCAACCCTAGTGAAAAAGTGTACAAAGTGCTCGTGCTAGTGAAATAACGGCGCTAGTGACAACGTGAAAAAAACAACACAACAGCCGGCGCATGAAGGCAATATATACAATACAGGGTCCATATAACAATTTACTCGATAGTAAGATTGGTATTTTTCTTTTTCAAATGAACCAGGTTTGTGTGCGCCAAGAACGTTTAGGCTGGTGGGTAATGGTCAACGGCGTTTCGATCCTGTCAATTTAAGGATCATCATCAGGACCTGGGTTGCTTAAATTGGGAGTGCTCTGTAAAGAAATAATTAACGAATCAGAGCGGCGGTCAGGAGACAAGAAAAAGGGGAGAGTGTGGGCAAGACAATGCCAAGAGGGATGAGGCGTGTAAAGGAAAGAAGTGGGGGGGGGGGAGGGAAAAAAGAGGTGGGGGGGGTAGGTATTGGGGGGGTGGGGAAGAACGGAGAAAAGGGGAGAAAGGGAGGCGGGACGGGGAAAAAAAGGGAAAAGGGGAGGAAAAGCAGGGAGAGGATAGAAGTGGAACAGGCAATGACTAGAAGCCTACCTTGTGCATGGGGAGAGGGCTAAGTGTTCAGCAAAGGTGAATATTAATGTGGAGGGCACAGGGAGGATGTCTCCCTCGGAAAGCTGTGAAAAGGAAGGATAAGAGAATAGTTAGAATAAGGGGTGGAAGTAAAAAATTCCAGAGGAAACGGAGGCGGCAAAGCTAGATGGACTCACCGAAGTAAAAAGGAACTTCGCGGGATAAGCAACCGATGCAGGGGGAGGACCGGTATGCAGCCTAGGAAAGGGGGTAGAGAGGGGGGCAGAACGTTACCGGCTGTACAGTGGGGATATGACTGCGAACGGACAATGACCATTAGAAGCTTACCCAAAGTAGAATGGAGCCGCAGTCAAGGATTTGGTCGCGTAGTTATTTAGCGATCAACAGCAATTCAGGAGTAAATCCAGAGCGGGAGAGAGGACTAGAGGAGCCAACTACGTGTGCACAAACTGGGTCGATTAGTGACAGTGAGACGAGCAACGGAGCTGCCTAAATGAAGGCAGACTGGGCGTGACGCGGAGCCGTCGTCTATAGGACGGCGCTAACGGGAGGCGGGGAATGAGTCAGCGTTCTGGTAACTAAGGTGGTGGGAATGCAGCCCGGTTGCTATGGACGCTAAATGGACGGGAAAAAGGAGAAGAAAGGGAAGAGTTGGACGGGGTTGCTGGGGATCGAACCAGCATGGTGACGGACAGGGAAAAAGGCAGAGAGGGGAGCAGACAAGGGGGAAAAAAAGGGGGGGGGAGGGAGAGACTGGTTTGCGGATAAAGGGGAAGTGAACAAGAGGAGGTAAAGACTGACCTTAAGAACACCACAGTTATGTAAACAATAATGCAGGAACAAACATCATGGAGATAGAAATCAATTCATTAGTAGAAAACAACAATGTTTAAAATTATGAACTACCATTCAGAGTAAGAGGGCAAGGGATTTTTGGGTCTGTAAGGACATCGGACAAAGGACCCGGGAAAGCAGAGTAACAAGGTATGGTTTGGAAAGTGTATAGGAGGGGTTGCATATCAGGTAGTGTAATGAATGGTACCATTCCACTCATCAATCGTGTTCAAGCCATGGTGTACAGAGTTACAACGAGTTATCCATTTGCATTCACTTTTGTCAAGGAGAGCTTGAAGGTTTCCACCTCTGGGAGGCAGGCGGGCCTCCCAGAGGTTTCCTCTGGAATTTTTTACTTCCACCCCTTATTCTAACTATTCTCTTATCCTTCCTTTTCACAGCTTTCCGAGGGAGACATCCTCCCTGTGCCCTCCACATTAATATTCACCTTTGCTGAACACTTAGCCCTCTCCCCATGCACAAGGTAGGCTTCTAGTCATTGCCTGTTCCACTTCTATCCTCTCCCTGCTTTTCCTCCCCTTTTCCCTTTTTTTCCCCGTCCCGCCTCCCTTTCTCCCCTTTTCTCCGTTCTTCCCCACCCCCCCAATACCTACCCCCCCACCTCTTTTTTCCCTCCCCCCCCCCCCTTCTTTCCTTTACACGCCTCATCCCTCTTGGCATTGTCTTGCCCACACTCTCCCCTTTTTCTTGTCTCCTGACCGCCGCTCTGATTCGTTAATTATTTCTTTACAGAGCACTCCCAATTTAAGCAACCCAGGTCCTGATGATGATCCTTAAATTGACAGGATCGAAACGCCGTTGACCATTACCCACCAGCCTAAACGTTCTTGGCGCACACAAACCTGGTTCATTTGAAAAAGAAAAATACCAATCTTACTATCGAGTAAATTGTTATATGGACCCTGTATTGTATATATTGCCTTCATGCGCCGGCTGTTGTGTTGTTTTTTTCACGTTGTCACTAGCGCCGTTATTTCACTAGCACGAGCACTTTGTACACTTTTTCACTAGGGTTGCCAGAGTATTTTATACCCTGTTGTGCTCTTTTGATCTACCAAATATATGACGCCGATTGGCGCTTTTGAAAAAATAACTTTGAGTTTCCTCTCTTTTGTTCGTTGTAATGTCTTGTACATACCTTTTTAAATAATTCAGTATATCCTGCTGGGATATTGTCGCATTTACAAGTATTTACCCAATCTCAGTTGGGTCTATGGGTATAACTCCTGTGATTATTCTACAATTTCATTGAGGCACACATAGTCCTCAATTCTTGATATGTAGCATTGTCATATTTAGTTGGGGAGCCCCCCTGGCTTCTGCCCTTGAAGACATGACTAGTTTGGTGTGGTGTGTGCACCTACCTACTCTTGTGGGGTCTGCTAAACTCTCTTGAGTTGTAGAAAGGGTGTGCTAAGCCCTAGACACACAACTCTAAGTTCAGTAGAACTTACTGTATTCTAAACTTGATTTATATGTACCTATAGTGGTTTTCAGTTAGTCACTCAAAGAGATTATCTGGTAAAGCAACAGCAAGCTTGAATCCAACCACTGCACACCAATGTGAGAAGTTTGCCTGGCATATGCTGTCCACTAGTTATAGTGGGCACCTTGTACCAGTCCAAACAACCCTTATTGATGATAGGTATAAAGACAACCTTTATTGAAAGCTATCCTAGTGGTAGCTATGTAGAGCAGCATTCAGGCTAAGTCTTGAAGGTGCAGCTTGGTTTACCAGATTATAACCTCTTGAATCACTAAATGATAGGAGAACCACACAAGGTATATATATAAAATATATGTATTTATTTCTAAACACTCTCTACTAACCTCTTTATGAAGTTAGAGAGCAAGGCACACAATAATACATTTCTAAAACGACAGTAAATAGCACAATATACAATGGGCCCTAGGGGTGGACCAAACTGTATATTAAGAAAGTGGTATAAGAACCACGATTTGACTAGACACAGTGCCTAGAGCACGTAGGATCGCTGGGACCCCAAGGAACCACCCAAGGTAGTGACATAGGAGACCCACGGGGGATGTGTGCAGTGTGAGAACACTGCCGCAAGCCCCGTACTATTCTATGGGAAAGTCGCTGTTGGAATTTTAGAAGTTAAGGACACTTAGGAGAGGACTTTGAGCAAGCCCCTTTAGACTTAGGGGGTTCTAGGGCCAGCACCCATGGGAGCACCGTAGCACTCGAGTTACCTCACCCAGGGAAGCCGGGTGCATAGGTGTCAAATGGTGTCGGGAATCGTTGTTGATTTCAATGGCGATCTGCTGCAAAGTGCTGCTGCCGGGAAGGAGAAGAGTGTCCGGTGTGATCCAAACCTGGATTGAAGATCAGAAGAACTTGAAAGCAGAGGTGACAGAGTCTGGGTCACTTGCCAGTGACCAGGGGCACGATAGACGAATGCCCACCGATGTCAGGTGTTTCAGGTGCGAAGAGGTGAAGCTTGACTCTGCAGCCACGAGGACCAGGAGGCGTCAACGACAACCAGTAGCTGGATTCGAGCTGCCCCACAAAGGATGTCGAGCACTGCGGTGTCGGTGCCCGGATTGGACCCAACAAGTCTTGGCAACAGCAACCCATGCAGGAAGAGAAAAGATGCTTAGGTACGGACCAGCAAGGTCCTGGGGACTCCCCAAGCAATGGAGAGTCAGGGCACATCTGGAGCAAGTAGGTAAGCCCAATTAAAGTTAAAGTTACCTTCACAGGGACCCACCAGTCAACGGACCAGGGATCGCGAAGGGACCTCAAGAGAAAACACAAAGGGCCAGCTCACGGAACACTCGTGGAGTGTAGGCGGGCAATCTTCAGTGCAAATGCTGCTCGGGGTCAGGGCTACAAGTAGGCCAAAGTTCAGCTGTAGGAGTCGTTGGAAAGCTGATGCTTCTGCAAATGGTCGTGGTGTCCAGGGGTTCGGGTTGCATGGTCTTCCATGAAGGATACAGACCTCAGAATTGCTGAGGGCACAGATCGACCTCAGAGACCATGGAAACCCGCCTCCTGTTTTGCAAAATTCTTCGGAGTCCGGCGGGAGCTTCGGAGATGCAAACCAGACAGATGCGTCTTTGGTGTCTGCCAAGCAGGGGAGTAACTCCTTTACTCCAAGGGAGAGTCTTCAGTCATCTAGTTCAGGGTAGATCGTCGAAGTTCCAGGATTCAGTATCAGAGTTTCGTCCAGGTGTACTCTAAAGTCCTGTAGTCAGGGGTTCCTTCTTTATACCCAAGGAAGGGGTCGGACATACTCTGGGGACCCATGTATGGGAGGGTCAGGAAAGAGGGGTGGCTACACCCATTTCCATTGTCCAGTTTTGCACCAGAGCAGGGGCTGGTAGCCCCTGCAACCTGTTTGAACTGGACTATGCACAGGGACACCAAATGTGCCCCCAGTGCTGAACTTCAAAGCACTCTTGGAGTGCACCCACCCAGCCCCAATACACTAGAGCCTGTCTGGGAGGTGGTAACACCTCCCTGTGACAGGAAACCTATTGTCCAGGCCTCCCCTGCCGGAGTTTCGGTCAGCAGCAGGAGGCCAGACTCGTGTATGTGGCTGGCAGCATCCATTTTGTGATGCCAGGGCTCTGTTAGCTGGTACCGGGTATACCGGTGCTGTCATGTCTCTCCTCTAGAAGAGTGAGATCATACTCCCATACCAGTTACTGGTGTGGGGGCATGATTCCAAGGTGTTTGACAACAAACATGACACGTTTCCGTGCAGCCTTCCCAAAGTTAGCATTTACCGTTTGGTTATAATGCACTTAAGAGTATATGGTTTGGCTGCATCACAAACAACCCCGGAATAAAGGTTCCGAAGGCTGCAGAGGGGCTCTGCTCATGCATGGGCACCCATTCACATAAAACCCAGCACCCCGCCTTCAGGATTAGGGGTGACTGATAGGTTTATATGTGCAGTGATATTGAGAGATATAGTGAACCTATATCTCAGTACCAGTCCTGTGGTGTCATTTTGGAAGGCTTCCCAGGGGTGGCACAATACATGCTGCAGCCCCTGGTAGGCCTCTGTGGTACCTATGACCTGGGTACATAGTACACCATATACTAGGGACTTATAAGGGTACCCCCAAATCCTATCTGGAGTGTACCTAAAGCACTGGGAATCATGTTAGAGAGGAAGCAGCTAGGCTGGGGTCATGGTTAGCAGGGCCCCAGCCAGACTAAAGTCGAAAAACAGTGAAACATCAGCAAAAAGTGGGGGTAACTATAAGATCCTACTCTCCTACACGCCCCATTAATGTTGACTGGATTTTGATGTCCTGCGCTTACTCAATAGGGCAATGTAAGATATATATTTCACATTGTCTGACTGATTAGAGTACTAGAAACTGTAGATTACACACAAACTTGGAATTTTCCCCTCTTTCCTTCACAAATCTTTTAAGTTCATCAGCACATTGATGACATACAGGTGTAGGCAACTGATTTTTAGTAATTTTTATAGGTGATTTCCTTATACCCTTGTCCTGATGAGGCCCAGACGAAAGGGCCGAAACACGTTAACTGCATTGAATGGAGAAGTCCAAAGGATTATTAGTTACTGTTAAGAAATTTGATACACATATTGTGGATTGATTCAGAGGTTGAATTGTTCACCTCATGTGTGTATAGGACTATCTCATAGTTGGATTGCTCATAGTGATGTAGCAACCACTAGACTCCAAGTTTGGGGTAGGAAGGAATATATGCTCATGTGTATTATCTTGTACAAGTGAATGTATTCATTTGTTCTTTGTTTATGTAATTAGTTTATTTGTGTGAGCTGTTGTATCGATGCATTTTATGTGTTGGTAAAAACAAGAGAACAATTAAAAGAATTTATAAATTGTTCCTACTGGAATCAGAGGAGGTATGCGCTTTAATGTTAGTAAGTCAAATAGGAAGGGACTGTGTACCAAAGAATAGGATTACATTTGTATGTGTCTTATTGATATATGTACTGTATCGATTCCTTCACATCACTGTCTGCGTATAGTCAGATGTCTCCTATAGTCCTGATTCAATCCTGCAAGCCTCTGTGGCATTATTATTTTGCCTCTTAACCTTTGAAAATTAATATCAGTCCATTAATGCGAGAGAAAAGCCAGAGCAAGGATCTAGTAATTCAATGTCTGCATGCAAAATGCCATGTTCTTATCCAGCAGAAATTCAGGCAGATCCCCCTTTAATGGACAACGGGCTAGTGTCAATGAGGGATGTATTGGAAGAGGACAGAAAAAGAGGACCCAATTCAGAATCCCTATCAGCTTTTTTTTCGAAGTATTATTAGTAGACCCCCCTCCCACTGTCACAAATTAATATTCACTTTAGTTTTCCACTTGTGTGGATCAGATCACATAGTGAGTTGCATCATTGTCATGACATGGATTCAGAGATATAGGGGAATGTAAGAAATCTGCCTAGTCTATGAGGTCACTCCAGGCTTTTTAACTTTTGCTGGACCTTATAATTTTGCTAGCTTTAGAACTCTGTGCACTTTATACCCTGCTAACCAGTAGTAAAGTCCCAGTGTGTCCCCTTTAAACATAGTTGAATTGGCATACTCCCTATCACCATATTTAACATGCTTATATATGTACCCAGGGCATTGAAGTTAAATGCCACTAGTGGACAGCAGCGGCTGCACCCACCAGGGATGGTGGGGTGGGGGATGGGGAGAGAGGGAGGGGGGAGTAAAAAAAAAATAGCACTTACCTCTTTACCGCAAGCTGGCACCTCTTCTTTCTCCATCCTCCACTCGGCGGAAGCACACAGCCTCCCAGAATCCCCTGACCAATCACAACGCTGCAGTTTGGGGGTTTGTACATCAGGAAAAGCATTGTTGCCTTCACAAATGGTGCAAATTTGCGATTCAGGACATTTGTGACGGCAAAAATGCTTTGTACATAAGATACACAGCAGGTTTTCTCCACGCTACTCACACTTCTTTTTCTGTTTTTTCCTGTAAATCAATATATTTGATTTGTTTTCCATAATATATGAAAATGCAGCACCTGCACACTTTTTTGGGAATTTCTTCAATGCTTTCTTAGAATAGGAAAATATCCAAACTATTCCGTTTCAAATCCATAATTGTATTATCCATTTTACTTTCAGGGTTTAACATATCTGTGGAGACATCATCTTCTGGCTGTCAACCAAAGAATGTTCAAACTATACAGTTTGTAACTGATAAAACCTTTCCAGGAGTACAATGTACTAAAGTATCATTAATTAGCTCCAATTGTTTTGCAGGCCCTTTAACAAAGTATAAAGTCCTTAGAAGCTTTTGTTTAGTGAATTGATGAATGGAAAGCATTTTAATGTAATGAAAAGTGGAATTACACATATTTTTAAGGCAGCCTAAACTATGGCCTTGCAGCTGAGTAATATTGAGAAATGGGCAGTTGTCCAATGTTTGCAAAAATGTTATTTTACCTTGCAGATGCTTTTTCTTAAAAATACTAATACATTTAGTCGTATTTCCATAGATTTGGTCTGAATTTTGCATATGAAGGTGAAATTCCATTGGTAAACAGGCCTTTTACTTTTGTTTTCCTCAAAATTCTGTAGTGAATGCTCAATGACACTGGCCACTTTTTTCTCTAAGCCAGCAACAGATCCATGCATAAGGTCATAGCAACGTCTTTCATTCTTTACAGGTAGGACCAATTTAGTAAATATATGCTAACCTTCCTCGTGAAAGTTTGGTTCACTACTGGATGTATGTCTCCACAGCCTCCAAATATATAACTGAAATTGAAGCGATTGAAAGTTTTGTTAGGTAACTTATATAATTAAAAAATTCAAATTGAACATGTCAGAGTCTTCATTCGATTTATTGTGACAATAAATATGTTTCTTTTCACAGCACAGGACTTTTCCACAATGTACTGAACATATTGTTCATGTTCCAGTTTAGCAGTATTATTTTTGTAGCAAGGATTCTTTTTTAGTACATTTTCAAGTACTCTGTTTTTAAACTGTTTACAGATAATATTTCTAATAGTCTCCAGCCTTGGACGACTATACAAGAAAGGGCAATTCACCTGTTTGTTTTGGTACATACCTTGAATTTTTGCATTCACAAGCATATTATTACAGCAAATGTGTCTCTTACCTTGCAAACATGCAATACTACTCTTATCATTTTCTTTTTTAGATCGCCCATTTTCTCCTTTTGAAAGTATGGGTACTTTCTCTCTAATACTTTTGCTGCACATTTTCATTTATTTTTTCCAGTAATATGTAGAAGACATTGTACTCACTTGTATTCTACCTGTATATAGAAAAGAGAAACAAAAGGAACAGTACTACTAGTACTAAATACAAAAAAGGTACAAATAAAACATTAACGCTACATTGAACATTGTTTTTTATTAAATATAATTACAGGTAAATGTAATGCAATAGTTACTTGTGCTACATCCAAAGCTTATTTAAAACAAACCATATTATTGGTTGTTTTTCTCATGTTACTAAACTTACTTTCAGTTTCTGTCACTATTACGGTACCTCGGTACTCTCTAGAGTCCCACGAGGTTGTACCACGACACTCTGTAAATTTGTTAAAACTCATTACTACATTCCCTATCATTATTGCCTACATACCACACCCCCTTCATGAAACGGCAACATTTTCAGGACATTCAAACATGGCAGCAGGTCTGGTAAGTTTAGCAAACATTCTTCAAACGGGTGTAAAGTTATTAAGGGACAAAAATCACGCATAGCCGCCACCTTGTCCGATGGCTATACCGGGGGCTCCGGGAACATTTGGGCACTCCACTACTGTCTCTACGACAAAAATGGGAAACAGCCCTAGTAAGGGAATTGGATGATGGGGAATGGGCCTTAATGTTAGAACACCCTGGACAGGTCTCCCATAATTTCCGCCTAAAAACAATACAATTATTCATACTACATAGAGCTTGTCTCACCCCGAGGGCAATCCAGAATTTTTTTCTTACTGCCTCTTCTGGCTGTACAAGATGTCCTAATCCGAATGCTGATTTTATTTACATGTTGTGGTCCTGTCCCGTGTTGGGAGGGTTTTGGTCGGAGGTTATGCAGAGCTCTTCAATCTTAACGGAGCATTCCGCTTGGAATACTATAGGCGCCTGCCTTCTGGGCCTATTCCCTCTCCCTCAAGAAGGCGAAGCTACTATGCCGCTTTGCGGGATTAGCCTTGATGCTTGCCAAAAAATTGATGAAAATCCCGCATGGCACCGCGCGAAGGTAAATGAAGGGAGGAATTTCTTAGATGGGCCCTAGCGGAGAGGGATGCGCTTCATCGCGAAGAATATAGAGGGCTGAGAAAACGACCAATCTCCCTGGAATGGGCGCAGCTAGTAGAACATTTCAAAGCAAACACAGGGGAGGTGTTGGAGGGTTCCTGGGACACACAGGAGGACCTGACGGATGATCACTGATTATTAATGCTACGACTATCCCAGTTTTCGGGGTTGCCTCCATCCCTCCCCCTCTCGCCCTTCCCCCTTCTCCCCCCTCCGCTTCCCTTGTGCTCCCCTCCTACCTGTCCTTCTCATCGATATCGGATATGTCTACCTCATAGTATTATATACTATTGTTGGGGTATCTACAGCACAGCGGCAGAGTTTATTTGTTCCTTGTTAAAAGGGTTGTTATTTAGGGGTGGGTGAGAGTAGTTATAAAATGATAAGCAACACACTGATAATGCTTGATATACTATGTCTGATACGTAAGTGCATTATTAACATAAGTACCACTGATAAATGTCTATGCAATGTAAAGAAATGTAATCTATGTTTGGAACAATAGAAAGACATGTAACCTAAGCCATAAGAATGTGAGAAAAACCAAAAAGAAACTCCGATACTTGTAATGCATTTGAATGATTTGCAAAGCTTAATAAAATCTGTGTTAAAAAAAAAGGGACAAAAATCACAAAATTCCCTATCTCTGGTTCCCCTAACTACAAAGTGGCTGTATACATACATACATACATACATTATCTACTGGCGGTCGCCATTAAATAGTTATAGTTACAACCTAGTTTCCATAGGAAATCTCAAAATTCTATTTTGAATAACTTTGGCGCCGGTTGACGAATCCTCGCGAAATTTTCAAAACTAATGGGGCGCTCCGCTCAGCTCCTACCCTGAAAGTCTCAGGGTGATTCGTCAAGTGGGGGCCGAGAAAAAAGGGGGGTCCCAAAACGCGTTTTCCCCATGCATTTTTCCATAGGACCTTTAGACACAGCTACAGCCCGAACGGCTGAACAGAATTACTTGAAATTTGGCAGAGAGGTAGCCATAAGGTCAAGGAAGTGCCTTTTGCAGGTCTGGTGTAAATCTGTTCAGTATTTCCTGAGAAAATAGCATTTAAAAGCATATCAATATCTATACGCGCGCACCGTGCGCGCACAGTGCGCGCACCCTGTCGTGCGCGAGCGCAATTCTGATTGGTTGTTAGATGTCGGTAAACATTCGAATCGGTCGAAACCAGGAAGTGTCGGCCGCCATTTTGTCTCTCGCAGTCTGAGGGGGTGAAAAAGAAAGATGGAGAACGTGAAAAGGGGGCAGAGTGGACAGTTCCTGACCCCCTAGCCTTGGTCAGGGGGTCACAGAAGGACCCCCAAGGGAGAAAAAAACAATGTATTTTTTTTTTTAAATCGCGAGGTGCGCGCACCCTGCGCGCACTGCGAACCGTGGGCACTCGGTGCGCGAAGCGCACCGAGTGCCCACAGAGCGCGCACGGTGCGCGCACGGTGTAAAACCTGAAAAATAAATAAATACATAACTTAGCATTTAAAAAACCGTACAAATTCACTGAAAAAACCATAGGTTTCACACACGTAATAGTTACGAATTAGCATTTAAAAAACCTTGCAAATTCACTTAAAAAACCATAGGTTTCACACATGTTATAGTTAGCTGGACATTTCACTCGTAAAAAACCAATGAAATTCCCCCGTTATAGTTACTGGAGGCAACTATAACTTACGCGACCGCAATCCTCTGCTGATGACGTCAGATATTACATCACTGATGACATATGTGTCTTTATGCAAAATAAATATTTGTAATATATGTATAGCTAAAGATTAATGGAAGAAGACATGGGTAAATAAGTGTCTAAATACAGTGATGTAATATCTGACGTCATCAGCAGAGGATTGCGGTCGCGTGAGTTATAGTTGCCTGCACTAACTATAACGGGGGAATTTCATTGGTTTTTTACGAGTGAAATGTCCAGCTAACTATAACATGTGTGAAACCTATGGTTTTTTAAGTGAATATATATATATATATACATACATACACACACACACACACACACATTACCTACTGGCGGTCGCCAGTAGGTAGTTATAGTTAGGACCACGTTTCCATAGGAAATCCGCAACATTCTATTTTGAATAACTTTGGCGCCGGTCGACGAATCCTCGCGAATTTTTCAAAATAGGTGGGGCGCTACGCTCCGCTCCTACCCTGATAGTCTCGGGGGGATTCGTCAAGCGGGGGCTGAGATAAAAGGGGGGTCCCAAAACGCGTTTTTCCCATGCATTTTTCTATAGGACCTTTAGACAGGGCTACAGCCCGAACGGCTGAACAGAATTTAATGAAATTTGGCAGAGAGGTAGTCCCCAGGTCAAGGAAGTGCCTTTTGTAGGTTTGGTGTAAATTTGTTCAGTAGATTCTGAGAAAATAGCCTTTAAATCAATATATATATCTGTGGCAGCTTACGGTGCATTTACCGTGCGCTTACCGTAAGCTACCGTACGCGTACGGTGGCGTGCGCGAGCGCGATTCTGATTGGCTCTTAGTTCTTAGTAAACATTCGAATCGGTCGAAACCAGGAAGCGGCGGCCGCCATTTTCTCTCTCGCTTCCTGAGTTGGGCAGCAAAAACGAACCCCAAAAATGTGTAAAGAGGCAGTTTAATGAGATCCTAACCACCCAGCATTGATCGGAAAATCGCCGATTACGCTTACCGTACGCGCACGGTAAAAAATAGTAAAAAAAAAAAAATTATCCACATTCTCCCCACCCCGTGTGCAAATGGTGCCCGAAGGGCACCATTCGTACATGGCTTATTAGCAGATTGGAAGTTAACAAAGAATACATTTCACAAAGATGCGCAAAATATGTTCCCCATGTGCGCACAGTGCGCGAAGCGCATCGTGCGTACATGGCCCATCCCGCTTAACGTGGGCACGCGGTGCGCGCAGCGCACCGCGTGACTACTGTGCGTGCACGGAACGAACTGCGTTAACTGGGCGCGCACGCCACGAATGGCGTAAAGTAACTTAGCATTTAAAAAACCTTGCAAATTCACTGAAAACAACATAGGTTTCACACATGTTATAGTTAGCTGGACATTTTACTGATAAAAAACCAATGAAATTCCCCCGTTATAGTTACTGCAGGCAACTATAACTAACGCGACCGCAATCTTCTGCTGATGACATATGTGTCTTTATGAAAAAAAAATATTTGTAATATATGTAAAGCTAAAATTTAATGGAAGAAGACATGGGCAAATAAGTGTCTAAATACAGTATTAGCATCAGCAGAGGATTGCGGTCACGTGAGTTATAGTTGCCTGCAGTAACTATAACGGGGGAATTTCATTGGTTTTTTATCAGTAAAATGTCCAGCTAACTATAACATGTGTGAAACCTATGGTTTTTTCAGTGAATTTATATATATATATATATATATATATATATATATATATATATATATATATATATATATATATCTATCACTACCGTTTTTGCGACTCACTACTCGACACACAATGTTCTGTACTCCAGGCTTGTATCACAATTTATCACACCAGGAGTCTCCAATCTTTTCTGCAATAACTCATTGTGATCTACTCATATTAGAGTTGTAATTGTGATCACATTAGAAAAGACTACATTAGTGGCCACCAAATGCAAGATTACCAGTAGTGATTCTCAGTTCATTGGGTATGGTTGCTAGCAGTAATGTAAAACAAAAGGCTTTGTCAATGTGTAATGTCTCCAGCCATAGGAAGGACTGCTCTCTCATTAGCAGCCGCCAAGCTCTGGAGCTGGCTTCCAGCTACGATTCGAAGCATGCCGATGCATATGCACCTCAGAAGACTGAAAACATGGCTATGGCCAAGATAGCCTAATCATCCCACCGTCCTGGGATAGAATATGCCAAGAGAATTGCACCTTCAACCTCAATCTACAATTTACAGCCCACAGACATGCAACAACCCAACCAGGTAAGCTAAGAAGGGCTGATGTGTGGTTAATTTGGGTGTCAATTCATATTTAACTCTTCTGGCACACTCTAATACTAAAAACATAACACTCAAGGGTCAACAGCTATCTATAGATTAATTCTATTATACTCACATAATGCATAGCTGCTACGGGTCTGGTCTGTCATGCAGTGATGTACATGCCAATAAGTCAGTAATCATCGCCTGAACGGGCATGAAAACAAAAGAGATCTATCACTTACTCGTGTCCAATTGGAGATCTCTAATCTAGTCCACCACCGGAGGTCCCATCCAGCTACACACTATGGCCACTTCTTTACATCTACCAATATCACTCAGATGTGGGATGATAGTGGCAGAGTCAAAACCAGCAGAGGCCCCTAACATTTCTCTCTCCAGACAATGATTGCTCAGGACCAAAATGTTTAAACAGAATATGAGGTTGGACTATTGAGTGCAGCAACAAGCTAAGTAGATTATGGTCATGTGAAATACCGTAATGGGACCCGCCGTGCAGTTTAAAGTTATCAGTTTATTGAAACCATACGCTCGGCACCTATCTCTCACACCTCTTCATCCACCATGCTGCTATACGCTGTGTCCCATAACACAATAACCGCACCTCTTTGGTCATCACGCACCACTTGGAAACACTTCCCATGTAGGATCAAAAACAAAGACAACACTCTTCCAAACACACATCGTACATGGCATACCTTGTTGGCAATGTTATCAAGTGTTTCAATGTCCCATATCAGAGTAGTAGGCACTACACGAATTCTGCAAAACAGTATACTACCTACACCTACTTGTTGAATTGTAGTGTGCAACTGCCTCTGTGCATGTGAATCAATGTGCAGTCAGATCAGATGTCAGCAGCTCCTTTCAACTTCCACGTAGTCGCAGGAAATCATCCTGACCCACAGCTGTTATTGCATTTAGTGAGCAGAAAAGTGTTTTTTCTTAATTAAAAAACGAATTTATTAGGTTTGAAAAAACATTTAGAGTGACAGTCACATAAATAAATGAGCATGTTTTTTGGGAAAAAATAATCTATGCAATTACAGTCAAAAAGAAAGAGTGTAATAATACATCATTTACATCTACTAACCAATTATAAAGTACATATTATGTTACATCGTCAACAAAACCATATGATAGATATGTGCTATACATATATTTCAGAGCTTTTATTTAGCCCCGTAGAAGAAGAACAAAGTTCCACAAGATCACAGAAAATCAGTGTTTGGACCCTGTTTTTTTACAAGATAATTTCCAGAACACTCAAACTCACCATATTTTACAGAAACTGTTTTACATGTTTTGGTCTTCCGGTAAATCAACATCAAGAGTAGCGTTTCTCCACATTAAGTGGGTCATTATGAGGACGGACGGAGCGCCACCGCCAACCGTGCGGTGGCGATCCGTCCGTCACCAAACGCGGAGTGACTGCCCGCCCGATCATGATGGCAGGCGGATCCACACTGCGACCGTGGCGGACCGAAAGACCGTCCTACACGGCCCCGCCACAGGCAATCGGACCGATTGCCTGGTGGAGCATTCTGCAGGCATAAAATGGTGACGGTGCCTAGCAGGCACCGTCCACCATATCATGATGCAGCCTTTGAGCCAGACTTTCCATGACAGCGATGCTGTCATGAAAAGGCTGGCGGAGGTTCTGTTTCCCGTTGCGGGCCCCGAAGTGTTGGGGGGGTGTATGTGCACGGGTGGTACCCATGGTACTCACCCTACATTTCAGTGCACCAAGTGGCAGGCATCGTGTGGTGCCTGTCACGTAGTGCACTGAAATGTAGAACCTGCATTTTTGACATTGCGGCGGGTGCTGCTGTCAGCAGCACCCGCCGCAATGTTAAATAGGCAAGATGCGACCGCCAAGGTGACGGTCGCATCCTGATTTGTGGTGCGGGACCACCGCATGTATGGCGGACGGTCCCGGTTTACACAAAGATGGCGGACGGACTCCAGTCCATCCGCCATCCTAATGAGCCCCTAAATGCCAAGAGAGTCTGAATTCCATTAAAGACACGGAGATTAACATTATGTATTATTCCTTTAATGCTACTCCATGCAGCACTTAAAAGTTATATATCACAAAGAAACTATCCATGGCATATAATAAATACACACACATACAGTCTGCCTCTTCAAAATGCGAAAGAAATTCTTCCTGCATGCATAAATGAAGAAAATGCAAACGGTGGCAGCAAAAGAACATCCGGAGAACGAAAAACGTTATGGCTGAGTGAAGGTAAAGAATCCTCTCGGCGTGCCATGCTTCTACAAGATGGTACACCACAGAGTGCGTGATCAATTGGATGTTATCTGGAATTAAAGGGGAATGTTAATACTCCATCTTGTGCCAACTTTCCAAAGCGCTAAGAACAATTAATCATGAGACAATAAAAGAATGCTTAAAGACATAACATTTACTGCATCATCCTTTTCTCCCATAAATTTCTCGGCTTTTTAATTTTTTTACAACCTCTATTACTTCTCCAAACAGCATTACCTTTCAACATTGCTACTTATTAATTAAATCAAAAATTTTGTTTCCTTAAAACCCCAGATACACACCCTGGATGGGAGGGTGGGATAATGTTAGCCTCTGTGTCTTTAATGAAATTCAGATTCTCTTGGCATTTAATTTGGAGAATCGCTACTTCATTACAAGACCGGATGCTACCATTATGCATGTAGGTTGTCCTGAAAAACCACAACTAACATGTGCTCAAGCCTCTTACAGTAATGTTTTGCAAAGGTAACAGAATTTGACTAATCAGTGGCCCTAAGACTGTCCTCTAGTCTGATGCTTTTCCAAAAGGACTGACAAGCCATAGTTCCCCCTATAGAATGAGCTTGAAATTTCAGAAGGTCAACACCCGCTAACTGCATA